>NC_079505.1:5288264-5588264 GCF_030052815.1 Hevea brasiliensis
CCATAAAATATTTTTCGTTAACCCATTTCTTAAGTATTCCAAATGCTAGAAAATATGAAAAATATTTTTCAATAAATGAAGCATTAATCTTAAAATTTTAATTTTTAAGTTAAATTGAAATCAAATTAAATTTTTTAAGACAAAAATTAAAAATATATTAAAATGAACATTTCCAATAAACTCCAATAAGTACGAAAGTCAAATTAAATATTTAGCCATAAAATAATTGTCACACAGTTCTTTCAACTTTAATACAATAAAAATAACGAATGTGAAAAGAAAAGTCTTTGAACATTCAAAGACTTTTCTTTTCTTTTCATATTCGTTATTTGTATTGTATGAAATATATATATATATATAAAATTTCTTAAATAATATTAAAATAAATAAATAATAAAAAAATTATCTACCCCGTAGCCTCTCCATCCCTTTTGCAAATGAAATTTTTTTTATTTAAATTTGGTTTATATGAAATTAAGACACAAGAGATATAATAAAACATACCTATTAAATATATAAATTTTATATATTTATATTTTAAATTTATAATAAATCAAATTTAGATAAAAAATTTTCCTTACCTATAGACATGCGAAATACACCTCCAAATTCTCTCTTCCACTATCCTTTCTCTCTCTTCAAACACTATAAATATCATTTCTCTAGAAATACAATTATGATAATTTGATATTACGATATAAAGAACTAAATTTAATTAGCTCCCAAAAATTAATTTATTATAATAATATTATATACCATATGAAAAATAACAAAAAAAAATTACATATACAAGAAAATTAAATCACGAATATATTTTATGAATGCAAATAAACGGTGAAAAAAAATACAAATAAAAGCTGCAGAAACTAAAAATTCTAGTTTTTAGATACAAAAGCTAACTATATTATGATAAAATGCCATCGAATTTTTATGAAAAATACTTCTTTTAATGATTTAATGATAAAAAAATAATTTCATTTGTAATTTAAATAATTTTAATATACACATACATTTAAAAAACTACAAGCATACTAATTCATTAAAAATATAAAAGTAACTAATTAAAATATAAAAATATTAAAAAAAATACATTTATATATTTATATTATTAAAAAATAATTTAAAAGAAAAATTCATTTGCATATGATAAATAAATTTTAGCAAAAAAACTTGTAATACACTGTAACAACTAAGCTTTAATTCCAAATTAGTAGGTCAGTTATATGAACACTCTTTTGCCATTCAATTATATTTGAAACCAATTCTGTATAAATATCAAAGATTTTACAACTTTTATCTCTCATTTTATCTTGAATATGTACTACATGCACTCTCTCACAAATATTGTCATTTCTAAAGTTATCCATTATCATAATACCAGGCATTCATCTTAGTATCCACATGTCTACCACATTCATCTTAGAAAATGTTTGGTACAATGTTAAAAAATTAAAGGTTAAGTGTTCTCTTGTAAGTTTTAAACCAGTAATTTTTAAAGGGATAAAAAATAATTAATGATTTAACAGTTAATGATATTTAGTAAAAAGGATAAATAATTAATGATGTAATAATTAATAGTATTTATTAAAAAAAAATTTAAAAGATGTCTTAGCATTTATTAATCCCTGATAACCTAGCCCCCAAGGTTAACATTTAACCTCTAAAAAGAGAATAAATATTAACTAAGTTAAAAATTAACATAGAACATAACCTCTTATTGGCATCTAAACAAGAGTAATAAAGAGTTAAAAGTCACAAGAGTAATAATTATCCCTTCTTAACCTTATACCTTAGATGCTCAAATTTCACTCGCATACAATATAGCTATCCTAACCACAATTCAATAGAATTTATCTTTCACTTTGTTAGGGATTCTAAGGTCACATAGCACACTTGTCAAACTCCTTTATTTTATCCATCATGTTTGAATCTATGAGTTACATTATCATCTATTACTCCATTCTTTTATATGATAGAACCTAAATACTTTAATTGATTACATTTTAACACTAAATTTTCATCCAATTGAACATTCCCTTTTTTCCTTCTCCAAGAGCCAAACTCGCAATGCATATATTTACTTATACTTAGTCTAAAAGCCTTGCTCTCAAAAGTCTCTCTCCACAGCTCCAACTTTTGATAATAAAGGTTAAAAAAATATATTTTTATTAATAATTTTAGAATTAGACCACTACATCAATCATTGAATTACCAAACACTTTGCAATCAATTATAACCGCTAACAGCAAATTCATCGACTACTCACAATTGATTGCTATAGCTGAACCAAATAGGCCCAAGTGCTTTAATGCAACTAAATTTCTTTGACAGCCCAATTTGCTTTCAAGTAAACTTTTTTGGGTTATCAACACTTGCGAAGGCCCATTCCTTTATACAAACCAATCAAAATTCTTAAAGGGTTCAGTAACAATCTTAATTAGATAAAAAGAAAAAATATACATATAGATTTAATTGCCCTTATTTAATTATAGATTTAATTGCGCTTCCATATTTGACAGATAGGAAAGACAGAAAGACACTTAAATGTCAAGTACGTTACCCACCTGTGTAGAGCAATGGATCACCCTTTTGCATATAAATAACATGGGAAGACATGCCAAATACTGGAGGATGCAGTAAATAATGGATTTTGATACAACATGAATCAGCTCTAAAAAGAATCCCTAACCATAAAATTTCACAATATGAGAGAGAATGGTAAATTCTCCATAAAGAATTGATGGAAGACAGCTGTGCAGGACCTGATTGTTCAGGTTAGGTTTGGGATTTATTTTAAAACTAAAATGCAAAGAAATTTAGGTGGGACATAATATCTATTAAGAGGTAGGATTGAGATGCCAAATCATGTCAGAAAAATAGAACTCTGCAACTGTTTGCAGTGCAGGTTGTCCACTGTGAACAGTTATCACAAACAATAAATAGAAGAGTATGGGCTTCTTATATATGAACTTAGGAGAACCACACCCTAAAGGTTAGCTGTTGAGGTTAGAAAGCCCAAGTTCATATACACCCCATATTGAAATCCCATACTTTTAATGTGAACACCAGTTACCTTGCAATGGGATCATAGCATTCCACCATACTCTACAACCCCATTGCCCATGCAAGCTGGCTTTGCACTAGCTTAATTTAGTTCTGGGCGAACAATGTTAATCTGGTGTCACCACCTGCGCCACACGATTGCAACTGGGAGGCATAGTGGACGACTCCGTTACCATTTTGTTAAGTTCACGGGATAAGGATCACACCACGTGATAAGGAGGGAAATCTTCCTCCACTGCCAAAGTCTTTCCCTTATCGCGGTTTCACACCTTAACTCTCATAGACATCACACCTAAGACTAAGGTTCCCTTTAGCATCACAACTAGAGTTACAACTGTCAGACATCGCATAGAAGCATAGTTGTTGAAATTTTTATTGAATAAAAACTAAATAATATGCATTGCAGGAATTGATTTTCATAGGTTAAACTTTATAATCCTCCAAGGATCTGAATATCTCAAAGAAAACTAAAAGGATTATTGTTATCCTAAACCAATAAGGGTAACAACTTCCATGGGTTTTACATGTTTGTGTCTTGGATCCAAGATGAACCAGGTCTAAACAATAATTTCCCTTGCATGTAGGCATGCACCTCCAAATTCTCTTTTCTCCTCTCCTCTCTCTCTCTCTCTCTCTTCAAACACTATAAGTACTATCTCTCTACAAATACAGTTATGATAATATAATATTACAATATAAAGAACTAAATTTAATTGGCTACCAAAAATGAGAGATAATAGATACAAAATACTGAACCAACTGCTAATTTATTGAAATGGACAAACTTGTAGGACTCTATAGTGCTTACAATGTCCCAAATCCCTGGATGAAAATTAGATCATAATTCCAAGTTTCTTAAGTCTTTATACTTGTTCTTTCTTGAGCTTCTTGTTGCTTGCATGTAATCAGTAATCCATCTTTAGGCAAATATTCATGGTGTGGTGAATATTGCACACTTTACCATTTCAAATTTACATTTAGGCCACAAAAATAGTTTTAATCGATAGCCCAACATCTTAGAACCTCAAATGTAAAATGAATTAAATAAAAATGATAAGGACTTCTGTTACATTCTTCACGCCTGCAACAGGAAGCTCAAGAAAATTCATGTTTAAAGAATTGAGAAACTTAGAATCGTGGTCTAGATGTCATATATGGCTTATGTGGACATTATTGAGTACTTTCTTAGCTATATGTAATCTTAAATTCATGTTTATTTCAATAGATTAGCAGTTGGTTCAGTATTTTACAATATTTAAATCTCAAGGGTGTTCTTGTAATTTCCAGCCTTGATGGAAAGGCTGGCTGGATTCTATAGGAGTCCTCATTTTACATTCCACACCCTTATTGGTTTAGGATAACAATTATCCTTCTATGCCTAAGGACTTCTAAGTATGAAGCTTATAATCTTTTATTATTATCATTTTTCATTACTTTTCACTATAACCAGATCTGAAATAAGATTTCAGCAAACCAATCTCAATCAATTCCACTCCAAAATCGGCCATAAACCTACTATAACATATGAGACTAGTTTCATATATATTCATTCCTATCTAAGAATCAGTCCACCATATAGCTGTTCCATGTCATGTAATAAAGCAAATAACATATGTTTCATTGCATAAATTGGTAAAAATATTTAAAAAGTTCATATATCTTCTATTTTCAGGATGAAACAACACACTACACTATACTCACCCAGCATTTTACAACCCACTTTATCCCACTTGACAGAAATGAAAAAGAACAAAAGGAATAAAAGAGAGAGAGAGAGAGAGAGAGAGAGAGAGAAGGAAAGATAGAGAGGAAAGTATTACCTTCTCGAAGAGAGAGTGTGATTCTTTCCCCCCAGGACCCAAGTGTCTGAATCATAGCTTCCAAAAGTTTGATTTCATTATCACGCTTAGATATTTCAACTTGCTTGGCACGCAACTCTTCCATATGCAGTTGAAATACCTCTGCAGCCAATATACAACATATTTATATCATATTGTCCATCACAAACTATCTTTTTCAGGTCAAGTTTCCTTATTAGTGCCAGAACCTAATAACAAAAGCACAAAGGATATTTAAAATGCCCAAAGTAATAGAGCTTCGGCATCACATATTTTGTCATGTCTTCAGACAAACTTTTTAAAATGAAGCATTACTGAAAAATAGGAGTCATTACGACAATTTGAACGACGAATAACTAGATATACTGACAGTCAGACACCTTGATTTGAAAAATATGAAAAGTGAGTTTTTCATTTTACTTTTTTAAAGTAGCAGTAACCAAAAATTAAAACTTTAGAAAAAAAAAAAAAAAGAAAAAGAAAAGCAGACTTGCCTTTTGCTGAAATTCATGATATTGTTAATTGAGTAGAGTATAAAACCACTGATATTCATAAAAAGTTACCTAAATATTGTAACTAATGGTGAATATAGTATCATACTGTTTGGGCTTCCACCTCAGTTCCAGAATGCAGGATTTTGATGAAGGGTTTGCAACCCCTACTTTTAGTACAAAACATTCAGCTATGGAAAAATAAATGCAAAAGCCTTATCCTCGATATGTAAGGTGTGACACCAGTGACACAACTATCGCTGATTTGAACAGAAGATGCCATTCGTATAGCACTTGAGTTATCCAACTCCAAGGTATATGGTAGGACTTATATTTTGTGATAGGAAAACAGTGATACTCAGATTTATAGTTTTAGGGGATTGTCACATTTATTTTCCCGCCTCTCATTGCTCTTTAACAGATAACATTCACTGAATCTAAATTCATCTTAAATTTAATTATATAATATCTAAATTCATAAGATTCAATCGAATTGAATTAAAAAAAAAATTGATTTCTTGCTATCCCTAAGTTAATGAATAAAACAATGATTTTAAAAGTAATTTATATTTATATTCATATGCATACATTTAATTAATTATTGTTTGTCATTTTAATTAAAATTATGATTAATTTATATAAAAATAAATGTATATAATTTTTTATTAATGGAATGTTCGAATAAGAACTTACCTGAATTTAGGTTGCTGAGAAGAGGGTGACATAAATGATGAGGGTGGCATAAATGGTGAGGTTAACACAATCTCTCTCTCTCTCTCTCTCTCTCTCTCTCTCTCTCTCTCTCTCTCTCTCTATATATATATATATATATATATATATATATATATTTTATTACAAAAATATCAGCACGTCAGCATCTTCGGATACCGTTAGAGAAGTTCGTCTTTTGCTAATGTATGACACTTTAGGGTGGTTAATCGTGGAAAAGTCAAAATCATAAAACTCCATTTGAAAATGACTCAAATTATAAAATAGCATTTTATACTTTATTAATTAAAAAGTAATATTTATTATAAAAATATTACCAAGGATAATATAAATATTGATTTTAGTAAATTTTATATAAGTTTTATTATAATTAATTATTAAAATTTATATATCTCTTTGACATTGAGATTAAAGGGTAAAAATTATTTTTTTTATCAAAAAAATATTATTTTAAATATTATTAAAAAAAATTATTTTGTTATTTAATATTTTTATAATTAAAATTTATTAAATTTAGTTTTAAATTATTTTTTAATATTTTTTAATTGCAACACTAATAACAATACCAAAGAGACCTCTCTTGTTTATATAATAATTATAAAAAATAATTTGTTAAAGTTTATAATAATTTCTCCTCTTGATAGTATTAGAGAAATTGTGATTTTGCTAACGGAATGGAAATTCAAATTATAAATATTGATTTTAGTAAATTTTATATAAATTTTATTATAATTAATTATTAAAATTTATATATCTCTTTGATATTGAGATTAAAGGGTAAAAATTATTTTTTCATCAAAAAATATTACTTTAAATATTATTAAAAAACTATTTTGTTATTTAGTATTCTTATAATTATAAATTATTAAATTTAATTTTAAATTATTTTTTAATACTTTTTAATTAATATATTAAAAAATATTTTTTTAATAGCAATGCTAATAACAATACTAAAGAAACCTCTGTTGTTTATATAATAATTATATAAAATAATTTTTTAAAATTTATAATAATTTCTCCTCTTCTGTTGTTTATATAATAATTATATAAAATAATTTCTTAAATTTTATAATGAAATTCAAATTATAAAGTCCTATATAAAAATGCTCAGATTTTAAGAAAAATTACTTATTGAACTTTTTCTTTACCAATATCAAAAGTATGAGGCTCAATAGCACGAAATTAATAAAGTAATGACTAAATGCTTAATTTTATTGCCATATTTATTAGGATGTTTAATTTAATTTATTTTTTAATTTTTTATATAAAATAATTTAAAATTTTTAATTTAAATTCAATTTAATTTAAAAATTAAGAAATTTAATTAAAAAAAGTATAAATAAAAAACAAAAAAATTAATAATTTATATATGAAAAAAGTTTTCATAGAAATTGTTTTTTTTTTTCTTTTTTTTTATTTTTATAGAAGATTGCAGAAGTCCAAACTTGAATTTGGCACCCGCTATGTAAATAATATATATTTAGTCACTTAGTCAAGCTAGATTAGATCCATTAAAATTATTTTTGATGAAAATATTTTATTATATTAAATTAATAATATATATTTATATAATGTATTTATAAATTCTTTTATATTTTAATAAGATTATCAAAATTTTGAGTTCTCATAGTTTTATAGTTTGACGCTTTAGTCAAATATATATATATATAATTTCTCAAATAATATTAAAATAAATAAATAATAGAAAAATTATCTGCCCCCATAGCCTCCGCCCTCCCTTTTGCAAAAAGAATAACTTTTCTTATTTAAATTTAATTTATATAAAATCGAGATACAAGATATATAATAGGACATACCTATTAAATATATAAATTTTATATATTTATATTTTAAATCTATAATAAATCGAATTTAGATAAAAATTTTCCGCGAAATACACCTCCAAATTCTCTCTTCCACTATCCTTTCTCTCTCTTCAAACACTATAAATATCATCACTCTAGAAATACAATTATGATAATTTGATATTACGATATAAAGAACTAAAGTTAATTAGCTCCCAAAAATTAATTTATTATAATAATATTGTATACCATATGAAAAAAAAACAAAAAAAAAATTACATGTACAAGAAAATTAAATCAAGAATATATTTTATGAATGCAAAAAAACGGTAAAAAAAATACAAATAAAAGCTGCAAAAACTAAAAATTCTAGTTTTTAGATACAAAAGTTAACTATATTATGATAAAATGCCATCGAATTTTTATGAAAAATACTTCTTTTAATGATTTAATGATAAAAAAATAATTTCATTTGTAATTTAAATAATTTTAATATACACATACATTTAAATAACTACAAGCATACTAATTCATTAAAAATATAAAAGTAACTAATTAAAATATTAAAAAAATACATTTATATATTTATATTATTTAAAAATAATTTAAAAGAAAATTTCATTTGCATATGATAAATAAATTTTAGCACAAAAAATTGTAATACACTGTAACAACTAAGCTTTAATTCCAAATTAGTTAGGTCAGTTATATGAATACTCTTTTGCCATTCAATTATGTTTGAAATCAATTCTGTATAAATATCAAAGATTTTACAACTCTTATCTCTCATTTTATCCTGAATATGTACTACATGCACTCTCTCACAAATATTTTCATTTCTAAAATTATCCATTATCATAATACCAGGTATTCATCTTAGTATCCACATGTCTACCACATTCATTTTAGAAAACGTTTGGTACAATGCTAAAAAATTGAAGATTAAGTGTTACTCCTGTATGTTTTAAACTAGTAATTTTTAAAGGAATAAAAATTAATTAATGGTTTAACAGTTAATGATATTTGGTAAAAATAATAAATAATTAATGATGTAATAATTAATAGTATTTATTAAAAAAAAATTAAAAGATGTCTTGGCATTTATTAAGCCCTGTTAACCTAGCCCCTAAGGTTAACATTTAACCTCTAAAAAGGGAATAAATATTATCTAAGTTAAAAATTAACATAGAACATAGCCTCTTATTGGCATCTAAACAAGAGTAATAAAGAGTTAAAAGTCACAAGAGTAATAATTATCCCTTCTTAACCTTATACCTTAGATGCTCAAATTTCACTCGCATACAATATAGCTATCCTAACCACAATTCAATAGAATTTATCTTTCACTTTGTTAGGGATTCTAAGGTCACATAGCACACTTGTCAAACTCCTTTATTTTATCCATCATGTTTGAATCTATGAGTTACATTATCATCTATTACTCCATTCTTTTGGATGATAGAACCTAAATACTTTAATTGATTACATTTTAGCACTAAATTTTCATCCAATTGAACATTCCCTTTTTTTCCTTCTCCAAGAGCCAAACTCGCAATGCATATATTTACTTCTACGTAGTCTAAAAGCCTTGCTCTCAAAAATCTCTCTCCACAGCTCCAACTTTTGATAATAAAGGTTAAAAAAAATATATTTTTATTAATAATTTTAGAATTAGACCACTACATCAATCATTGAATTACCAAACACTTTGCAATCAATTATAACCACTAACAGCAAATTCATCGACTACTCACAATTGATTGCTATAGCTGAACCAAATAGGCCCAAGTGCTTTAATGCAACTAAATTTCTTTGACAGCCCAATTTGCTTTCAAGTAAACTTTTTTGGGTTATCAACACTTGCTAAGGCCCATTCCTTTATACAAACCAATCAAAATTCTTAAAGGGTTCAGCAACAATCTTAATTAGATAAAAAGAAAAAAAAAATTATAGATTTAATTGCCCTTCCATATTTGACAGATAAGAAAGACAGAAAGACACTTAAATGTCAAGCACGTTAGCCACCTGTGTAGAGCAATGGATCACCCATTTGGCTATAAATAACATGGGAAGACATGCCAAATACTGGAGGATGCACTAATAAATGGATTTTGATACAACATGAAACAGCTCTAAAAAGAATCCCTAACCATAAAATTTCACAATATGAGAGAGAATGGTAAATTCTCCATAAAGAATTGATGGAAGACACCTGTGCAGGACCTGATTGTTCAGGTTAGGTTTGGGATTTATTTTAAAACTAAAATGCAAAGAAATTTAGGTGGGACATAATATCTATTAAGAGGTAGGATTGAGATGCCAAATCATGTCAGAAAAATAGAACTCTGCAACTGTTTGCAGTGCAGGTTGTCCACTGTGAACAGTTATCACAAACAATAAATAGAAGAGTATGGGCTTCTTATACATGAACTTAGGAGAACCACACCCTAAAGGTTAGCTGTTGAGGTTAGAAAGCCCAAGTTCATATACACCCCATATTGAAATCTCATATTATAACGCTGTGTTTGGATAGGGGTGAAGGAAGGGTAAATAAAGGCAAAGAGGGGTAAGTAACTATTATACCCCTGTTTGGGAATAGATGAGTTAGCGAAGAGTAAGGGTAAGTAAGGGTAAGATTTACCCTCCCCTACCCCTCAAATCTCAATTTTTCTTACACCTCAAATTGGGGTGTAAGCAGGGAGAGGTGAGAGCTGAAAATTACTTTATTTTTTATTTTCCTATTTTGTCTTTAATTTTTTATTAAAAATTCATTATACCCATTAAAAATAAACCTAGTTTACCAATACAAACAAATGTCTTCTCTCTCTCAAGCGGTATTTTACCTTTCTATTTAATTTTAGTTGTTAAATCATTTGTTCTTTCAATAGTTTGCTACAATTATTATGCTTCAATTATCATTTTTTTTTTCTAAATAATTCATTCTAAAGAATAAATTCTTATGTAATAGGAAAGGGTATTTTTGTGCTTCTAATGATTATTTATCATTTTTTCACCTCATTCCAAACGTAAAGAATATATATTACCTCTCCTTACCTCTCCATTAATTCACCCCTTTTCAAACATGAGATTTTTTTTATTGTAACCCTCATTATCCTTCCCCCTCTTTATCCTCCCTTACCTTTCCATTAATTACCCTTCCCTCACCCCATCCAAACAAAGCCTAAATGTGAACACCGGTTACCTTGCAATGGGATCGTAGCATTCCACCATACTCTACAACCCCAGTGCCCATGCAAGCTAGCTTTGCGCTAGCTTAATTTAGCTCTGGGCGAACAACGTAATTCCAATGTCACCACCTATGCCACACGATTGCAATTGGGAGGCATAGTGGACGGCTTTGTTACCATTTTGTTAAGTTCACGGGATAAGGATCACATCACAAGATGACTGACAGGGAAATCTTCCTCCACTGCCAAAGCCTTCCCCTTGTTGTGGTTTCACACGTTAACTCTCATAGACATCACACCTGAGACTAAGGTTCCCTCAGACATTGCATAGAAGCATAGTTGTTGAAATTTTTATTGAATAAAAACTAAATAATATGCATTACAGGAATTGATTTTCGTAGGTTGAACTTTATAATCCTCCAAGGATCTGAATATCCCAAAGAAAACTAAAAGGATTATTGTTATCCTAAACCAATAAGGGTAACAACTTCCATGGGTTTTATATATTTATGTCTTGGATCCAAGATGAACCGGGTCTAGGTCATAATTTCCATTGCATGTAGACATGCACATCCAAATTCTCTTTTCTCCTCTCCTCTCTCTCTCTTCAAACACTATAAGTACTGTCTCTCCATAAATACAGTTATGATAATTTGATATTACAATATAAAGAAATAATTTAATTGGCTCCCAAAAATTAGAGATAATAGATACAAAATACTGAACCAACTGCTAATTTATTGAAATGGACAAACTTGTAGGACTTTATAGTGCTTAGAATGTCCCAAATCCCTGGATGAAATTTAGACAATAATTCCAAGTTTCTTGAGTCTTTATATTTGTTCTTTCTTGAGCTTCTTGTTGCTTGCATGTAATCAGTAATCCATGAGATTAATTCTTTAGGCAAATATTCATGGTGTGGTGAATATTGAATACTTTACCATCTTACATTTAGGCCACAAAAATAGTTTTAATTGCTAGCCCAACTTCTTAGGACCTCAAATGTAAAATGAATTAAATAAAAATGATAAGGACTTCTGTTGCATTCTTGATGCATGCAAAAGGAAGCTCAAGAAAAAACATGTTTAAAGAATCAAGAAACTTAGAATCGTGGTATAGATGTCATATATGGCTTATGTGGACATTATTGAGTACTTTCTTAGCTATAAGTAATCTTAAATTCATGTTTATTTCAATAGATTAGCAGTTGGTTCAGTATTTTAAAATATTTAAATCTCAAGGGTGTTCTTGTAATTTCCAGCCTTGATGGAAAGGCTGGCTGGATTCTATAGGAGTCCTTATTTTACATTCCACACCCTTATTGGTTTAGGATAACAATTATCCTTCTATGCCTAAGGACTTCTAAGTATGAAGCTTATAATCTTTTATTATTATCATTTTTCATTACTTTTCACTATAACCAGATCTGAAATAAGATTCAGCAAACCAATCTCAATCAATTCCACTCCAAAATCGGCCATAAACCTACTATAACATATGAGACTAGTTTCATATATATTCATTCCTATCTAAGAATCAGTCCACCATATAGCTGTTCCATGTCATGTAATAAAGCAAATAACATATGTTTCATTGCATAAATTGGTAAAAATATTTAAAAAGTTCATATATCTTCTATTTCCAGGATGAAACAACACACTACACTATATTCACCCAGCATTTTACAACCCACTTTATCCCACTTGACAGAAATGAAAAAGAAAAAAAGGAATAAAAAAGAGAGAGAGAGAGAGAGAGGGGGAGAGAGAGAGAGAGAGAAAAGGAAAGATAGAGAGGAAAGTATTACCTTCTCGAAGAGAAAGAGTGTGATTCTTTCCTCCCAGGACCCAAGTGTCTGAATCATAGCTTCCAAAAGTTTGATTTCATAATCACGCTTAGATATTTCAACTTGCTTGGCACGCAACTCTTCCATATGCAGCGGAAATACCTCTGCAGCCAATATACAACATATTTATATCATATTGTCCATCACAAACAATCTTTTTCAAGTCAAGTTTCCTTATTAGTGCCAGAACCTAATAACAAAAGCACAAAGGATATTTAAAATGCCCAAAGTAATAGAGCTGCTGCATCACATATTTTGTCATGTATTCAGACAAACTTTTTAAAATGAGGCATTACTGAAAAATAGGAGCCATTACGACAATTTGAACGAAGAATAACTAGATATACTGACAGTCAGACACCTTGATTTGAAAAATATGAAAAGTGAGTTTTTCATTTTACTTTTTTAAAGTAGCAATAACCAAAAATTAAAACTTTAGAAAAAAAAAAGAAAAAGAAAAGCAGACTTGCCTTTTCCTGAAATTCATGATATTGTTAATTGAGTAGAGTATAAAACCACTGATATTCATAAAAAGTTACCTAAATATTGTAACTAATGGTGAATATAGTATCATACTGTTTGGGCTTCCACCTCAGTTCCAGAGTGCAGGATTTTGATGAAGGGTTTGCAACCCCTACTTTTAGTACAAAACATTCAGCTATGGAAAAATAAATGCAAAAGCCTTATCCTCGATATGTAAGGTGTGACACCAGTAACACAACTATCGCTGATTTGAACAGAAGATGCCATTCATATAGCACTTGAGTTATCCAACTCCAAGGTACATGGTAGGACTTATATTTTGTGATAGGAAAACAGTGATACTCAGATTTATAGTTTTAGGGGATTGCCAAATTTATTTTCCCGCCTCTCATTGCTCTTTAACAGATGCAAGAAGGTTTAAAAATAAAGACTTGGTGAACATACTTGTAGTCTTCTCAAGTTCTCTTGTGATTTCTTGCGCACGAAATTCAGCAGCTTTTTTTTTTTGCTGCCTCAGCCTGTGGCTTTTCTGCACCTGCAGCAGCAGAAATAGCAGCATCAAGTTCTCTTTCCAAGGTCTACCCTTTGTTCAAGAACCTACACAAGATATATAAGCTGCATTATTTACAAATCTTGATGCAACCTTGGCAGGACTCCAAAATTGCAGGGGACAAAAAATAGCAATGCTACCAAAACTTCTTCAACAGCAGTCAAATTAATCCACGGGATACCCACCAAACTACAATTCACTACCCAGAGAAAATGGAGCTTTGCTCAAGTCTTATATATAGCTCACACACCTCATCCCAAACCAACGTGGGACAACACACTCCCTCGTGTCCAAATGAATATCTAGAGAGTGAAGGAAAACAGAAGGGACAGGCCTAGCTCCACCAAAAGCTAGCTCAAAGAGAAGGAGATAAGGTTTGCCTAAGTCTTATACTTAGGGCAAAGTCCTTATCTTTATCCCAATTAATGTGGGACAACACACTCCTCGACCCCTCACGCCTAGGCATGAAGTTTGCAGTCAAAAACACAATAAAGAATAACACGAAAGAGCTTATTCGACGATGAAACCCGGATCATGAAATTAAACAATTAGCTAAACAATAATATCAAACAGGGTTCATAAAATAGGAAAATTCCGAGAATCAAAGTGAGAAAACAAGTGCAAGAGATTA
The DNA here is from genome assembly GCF_030052815.1 of Hevea brasiliensis. Taxonomy (NCBI): domain Eukaryota; kingdom Viridiplantae; phylum Streptophyta; class Magnoliopsida; order Malpighiales; family Euphorbiaceae; genus Hevea; species Hevea brasiliensis. Next base: position 5,302,889 of record NC_079505.1, read on the forward strand.
CAAACCTTGATGGTACGGGCTTGTTCAGAACTGAGTGAAGCTTTAGTGAAAGTCTCTCCATCCACAAAGACAGCTTTCTTGAGGAGTAGTTTGTGGAGGGACTCCAAATTGAATGCCATCTCTGTCAAATTGGCTATGGCTCCTTTCCATCTTTCCTCACTGCTTCCTTTGCTTTTTTCTCTTTTTCTTCCATTTTTGCTATGTTTTCTCTGCCACCTCCAAAAACCTGTTTGTTTGAGGGGTTAGAAATGAGCTTTTGGCTTTGGCTTTTGGCTTTTGGCTTTTGGCTGCCTTGTACTACGTCGTTTTCTTTTATAATTTACTACTGCTAGTCCCAACTGTCTCACGATTTTCCTCCAAGCCGCAAGCCCGTCAGTTTAGAAGCCACCACCGCCATTGTCGTTCACCATTACTGCTCTCTCCCACTCTCGCCGTCGCGGTCGATCACCAACTCGAAGCCATAGCCGTGGCTGCTGCAATTGAACTGAAACAGGCAAGTAACCCTCGATAGTTGCTATAATCTTGCTTTCTTTATTAGATCTTCTGATTAGGTTTTGTTACTAGGCATTGTTTTACTATTCTTATCAAATTTTTACATTTGAATGGTAGATAAGAAAAAGAAGATAGCTTTACTTGCATAAAAGCAATTATTATTGTCAACCAGTAGCATTTGTTGCCTTATTCTTAATCCTAACTGAGATTTTAGTTAAGCAGAAACCCTTTAGTAAGCAGACTTTGGTATTTGAATATTGCTAATCAAATGTGCATAAAGATGACTGATCAGATGCTGAATTATTGGTTTTCCTCTTTTCTGGATTGTCTCTGCTAGAGTTTTGCCTTAGTTCTGCTTAGATCATTCGTAGGCATATGAGGAATCATATGCATACTAATTATCCTAAATAGATAATTAGTATGCTTATTAGGAATCATAGTATTACCTCAATTCACTCCTTAGATCATGGGTTTCTGCTACATATATTATTCTAAATCTAGCTTTTAATCCTACTGTGTATTCTGTTCACAGTACACTTCACACACAATATATTTGCCATATTCTTCAATTTCTGTGCTGATTTATTTCTGTTAGTTATTTTAATCTGCTTGTATTCTTCACTTATTGTTTTGGGGTTCCACTGCTAAAATGCTGCTTTGTTAACAGCATTTACATAAACATCATATATTTCATTTTACTTTGTTCTTTTTCTTTTTCTCTTGAATGGAGAAATCTTGTTATGCAAAGTATTTTAAACAGTCTTCTTTTTGGGAATGCAATACAACTTCTATTGTTAAGGGTGTGCCTAAGTCACAAGAGGAAGGGAATGTTTGTAAGGCCAGAAAAAACTTACCTACACCACATATACATTAACCGCCACTCATATTCAGGGTTAGGCTCCATCAATAGCCTGGGTTCCACTTCACTCCATATGACCATACCTTCTGCTTATGCACACCTAAACAAATTAAAATGAAAAAAGAAAGATGAGCTAGCAATGTATTCATGAGAACACATAACTGTCCTACTCTGCACAAAGCCACAAACATGTTCTCTCTCTCCATCATACTTCTTTATTCTTCTCCTTTGCATACTCAAATTAATCATTTTTTCTTTTTTAGTTTCTGGCACAATTCCCCCTTTTCTTTCTATGACTAATCTTCTCCTTCACTTACTCAATTTTCCTTCCCTTTTGTTCCAGTTCCACTAAGTCCTTTTTCTTCCTTCTTTTCCACAATACTACCTTTTCTTAATTAGGCTGAGCAGAGATAAGTCTCTGCTACCTCTTTGTAACCTTGAGCTCAAAAAAAGAAAAATATATTTTGTAAAGATTCCTCTTTTTTTTTTTTGGGCCCCTATTGTATGCTTTTGTTGATTTTTATTCCTAATTTTTCTAGAAGATTCTGCTTCCCATTATTCTAGTTTGCAAAAATTCAAATTAATTTGTCCCAAAAAAGTTTTTAGCAAGGAAGGGAAAAAAGATTGTGCCATTTTTATATTGTCAGCCGGCAAGCCTGTAAATGTTAGACATATATCAACTTAATATTTAGTCGTTTACTTGGTGGAGTTCAATATGGATTTATAAAACAGGTGTTAAAATTCTGAATGTTCAGTGTTATGAAATTGAGTATTTGTCTTATTTAGATCTAGATGCTTATATTATGAATGTTTGGTCTTAATTTATATTGTAATTTCATTAAATGTTTGGTTCTAATTCTACTTATTTTGCGTCTCACCTCTCTCAGGCACATGCTTGCAACTTGTGCCTAGGCTCTAGGATCTTTTGCATGTTAATGTGACTTGTGCCGAAAAATTATGAATACATCATAGGCATTAGCAACTTCCATCTTTAGCATGCGTTTCCCCTAATTAATTGCCTATTGATACCTCCAGTCGTTAGATTCTGGTCCTGTCTCAACACTGTGCCTCTACAATTTGATTTAGAAAGTGAAGTAAGTTTGCAATGCCGTGTAAATGCTATAGACATTGCTCATTTCCCTTTGTATGCCTTTTTTTTTTTTTTTTCATTTTCTCTGGGATGATTATGTGAGTTGCTTAAGACACGAGGGTATTTTTCATTCCTTGTGTCCAGAAGATCTGTTTAGCTGTAGCACCTTTCACTTGCAGAGAGACTAATGCAAACAGGAAAGAAAGGGAATAGACTGTATTTTAATGAATACTTATTTTAGTGCATGATTGTCAAATGGGACTAGTCATTTTCATTTGATCAGTGTTATTCATTTTTTACTGATCTGTTTGGTGCTCAGTAATGGCAAAAGGTCTGATATGGGCAACAGCTGAAGATCTGGCAAGGAATAGAGGACATGTTATTTCTCTTTATCGCCAAATATTGCGCAGCCTCAACTCTCCAAATTTGCCTCTTAATTTAGCTGCTAGACTGGCTAAGAAGGCTGAAGTTCGTGCCATCTTCATGCTGGCTTCTGAGGAGAGATCCCTCCACAACATCAATGATCTTATCAACACTGCTGAATATGCTCTCTCCATCCTGAGAAAAGGTGAAATCCCCAACTCCATCCAGTGGTAATGGGCTACCAAACATAGAATTTAAAGTTTGAGTTCTGCAGCTTTCAGTTATATATTTAAAATTTAACAAAGAATCATTTAGCATTTTTTTCCTTTTAATTTTTATTTTATTTTCAGAGATGCCATAGTAATCAGAAATCATCACCAAAAACTTCAGCATTATTCTTTGATCACCCTTGTGTTGTATAATCAGATAGCTACTCTTTAATAAATTTTTTTTTTTTAAAATATTTCAAATTTAATATAAAAATAAATTGATATGTGTTTATATGTGTTGGGCATGGTTCATTGATATTGCAAGATCAAAGACATTTTCCATCATTTTTTCAACAACCAAACATAAATTGGCAGCAAATTAATAGAGAATAAAAAAAATTCAGCTCAGCTTCAGAACACAATAGAAAATCCAAAAATGGAAAAAAAAAGAGAGAAGCCCGATTGAATAAAAGTTAATTCAACCTCAGCAAAACTCAGAACTCAGAGTAAATAAATTAATTTCAATTAAATTAAGAGAAAGGGGCGAAAATATGGTTAATAAAATAATGTTTTATAATAAATAAAATAAAATGAAGTATAAATAACAAAATAGTGAAAATAAAATATTGATTTTACCACATCACTTATTCTACTGAATTTTACATAGCCTATTCATACGCAATATAATTGGATCATACCACTCACTAGCTCCATTGATCTACCATGCCTTTGGTGCTCATCTCCTCCTAGTTTCTCCTCGTTCATATATCGTTATTCTGTCTCTCTCCAACAACGCCGTTGTCATTCATCAAAATCGATCAATGTGGAGAAATACACCTAAAAATAATTCAGAAAAATATTTAATTTCAATATACGTGCATTGATAGAAGTATACCTTGATAAAAATATTAATAAAAATGTGAGATATTTATCAAAATTGCTATATCTATTACTATTTTTTCAAAAAAAAAAATAACCGTTTCATTTGATCAAAATTTGAACCCAACTGAAATTAAAGAGATGTTAGGTTTTCAATTTCAATTTCAATTTCTTTTAACTCTTAAATCAAAATTTCCGATTTTTATTCAAAATCGGTTCGGACAAATCGATGGTTAACCACTGTAAAATATGAGATACGTGGTTAGTGGAAGGAGCATGCGTGCCCAATCATTTTGTATCCCTTCGCTAGGGGTGTGCAAACGGTCGGTTCGGTTCAGAACGGAACCGAACCGAAAAAATCGAAAATCGAAAATTTTAAAAACCGAACCGAACCGATTGATAAGAGAAAACCGAACCGAATCGAATCGATAAATTTCGGTTCGGTTCGGTTTTAAACCGATAAAACTGAAATTTATAAAATTTCATATTTTTAACATTAAATCTAAATAATAAAAACATAAAAACAAAAAAAATTGGAAATCAAAACTCAAAAATCTTTAGGTTCGGTTCGGTTTTCTTTGATTTCGGTTCGATTCGATTCGATTCGGTTCGATTCGATTTTTTTTGATTTCCTATATATATTAATAATTTCGGTTCGGTTCGGTTTTTTTGATTTTTTTATAAAAATAACCGAACCGAATCGATTAACCGAAATTATCAAAATTAAAAACCGAACCAAACCGATTAAATTTTAAAACCGAACCGATTGAACCGAATTAATCGGTTCGGTTCGGTTTTTCGGTTAAAACCGAAAACTGCACACCCCTACCCTTCGCTACCCAAAATTTTAATATAATTATATTTTTGCGTGAAATTAATTTTTTAAAAGCGAACTCATTAATTAATTATAGTCTAAAAATATTAAACTTAAATTATGACGTACATAAATTATTAAAGTGTTATTTTATTTTTATTTTTATTTTTAAACTAAAATTAATCAAATAATTCATGATAATTTTGAGTAAAATAAAATATATTTTATAAAAAATAAAATTATAATAGAAATATCCGATTATTAGAAACGACTTTAATAATTAAACGTAAAATATACAAGTTTAATCAATATTTTTAATTCATATAAACTTTAAATTGATAACCTAATGAATAATTATAATATATTAATATTTTTAATTTTGACAGTTGAAATCTACCAGATAATCATATAATTATGAAGATTCATAAATTTATATATAGCTCTATAAAAAGTAATTGAACAACCTTAAGTAACGGGAGGCTTGTGAAAAGAACATTGAAGTCAAGTCTTTGTAATTGAACAGTAAGTCTTGTTTGTATTCACAACACTAGAAAAGATAATTGAACAATCTTGAGCCGAGCAATTATTCAATGTAGTCGTTGTATTTATGATGAATATATTTTAAGTATTGATTATGATGGTACACACCATACAAGATCATATATATATATATATATATATATATATATATATATATATATATATATATATATATATATAGCATATTTTTAGATAGGGCACATGATGATTTCAAATTACATGTCGATTTTTTGATTAGATGTGTGTATAAATCTGAGTGCATGTAAGAATTTTCCTATATAATAAGCTCTATTATGTTTTTAGATAAGGCCCGCTATAATTTTAAATTACATGTCAATTTCTGATTAAATGGGTGTATATACCCATGCAAGGATTTCCTATATTCTAAAATTTCTACCCCTAAGACTAAGGGAGAATAGAAATTTTAAAATACAACTTTATCATAATTAACGATTAAAATTTATCCATCATATATATTGATTAGTGAAGTATTATTGGTATTCACAGTGCTAAAGAAGGTAATTGAACAACCTTGTGCAATGGGGGATGTGTGAAAGGAACACAGAAATCAAGTCTTGTTAGCATTCATAGTGAACTAAAGATACATATATGTGGGATAAATTTTGACAATTATCCCTGAACTTATTTAGTTGTAACATTACATTCTCTCATTGTAAAAATATAACATAAAACCCCACCAACTTTCAAATTTTGTACAGTAAAATCTTTATAATCTCCAATTACAAGTTTTTCGGTTAGACGCTGACTTGAACAGTTCCAGCATGGAGCTTAGTCAGTATTTCTCTTTTTTTTCTCAAGCCATGTGTAAATTGGATCATTTTTCTCTCTATAGATAGAATAATTTTTCATGTTTAAAGAGAATAATTTTACACTTTGCATAAGAGAGGAGAGAAAAATGTTAACTAAATGTCATGCGGGAGTTATTCACATCAGTTTCTAACTGAAAAATCAGTAATTAAAAGTCAAAGGGATTTTACTGTGCAAAATTTAAAAGTTTAGGGGGTTTCATGTTACATTTTAAAGTTAAATTATTGTAGTGTTATAACTGTATAAGTTCAGGGACAGTTGTTAAAATTTATCCCATATATGTGTAGGTAGAGTTCTGAAATTCAGGATAAACAAACTATAAGGCAACATTCACCTTGGAGAATCTACCTTCCCTTGTTTCCCTAGTTCTTTTCTTTCTGTTAAATTTTTCGCTTCAAGCCGCTTCAAACTCTGCAGAACAAGCAAATGCTCTTCTCAAATGGGCAGTTAGTCTTCAAAACTAGGAACAGTTCAATGTGTCTTCATAGCGGCTACTTCCTGGAAATGCCACCAGTCCCAAACCAAAAACAAGCCCATGCGAAGTCCCTTGGAATTTATTGCAACTGTAGAGAAAGGGCCTTTCGATTAAACCTGAACAATGCAGGTTTAAACAGTAAGCTCCACAGCCTTTCTTTCTCATAGATCCTTTCCTGATCTTCAGTTTATTGACTTCAGCTTGAATGGACTTTTTGGTTCCATCCCACTTGAAATCACTCAACTTTCCAAACTCAGATATCTTGATTTATCAAGTAAATTAAATTGTTCGATTCCTAAAGAAGTAAGTCAGTTAAGTTCCTTACTGAGCTTTTCTTGTATAGCAACTATCTCAACGGTCATATTCTTGCTTCCTTAGGTAATTTGAGCGAGTTCCAATATTTATATTTCTATGGTAACCAACTTAGTAGTTCTATTCCTGCTTCATTAGGAAATTTGAGCGAGTTATATTATTTATATCTCCATGGCAACCAACTTAGAGTTATATTATTTATATCTCCATAGTAACCAACTTAGTGGTTCTATTCCTGCTTCTTTAACTATTTTTTTGCCTTCTAATAATTGCATAAGCGAATCACTGGTGGTTTTTGATGCAAGCGACAAAAATTTGAAAGGTCCAATCCCAGAAAGCTTGAGAAATTGCACGAGCTTAGTTACTATTTTGCATGGAAGTAACCAACTCGATGGAAACCTATTTGAGGACTTTGTTGTCAACTTCAACTTACAACGCATGGATCTAAGTCAACAAATTTTCTGGTCAGATCACAAGCGTTTGGAAATGGAGTTCACAAGTACAGGCCATATTTGTTTCCGGAAACAATGTTACTGACATAATTCCAACTGAGATTGGAAACTTTAAGCAACAACTTGAGCTTGATCTTTCTTCAAATCATATATCTGGAAAGGTTCCGAATGAACTTGGAGAGTTAACGCCTTTGCTGAAGCTAGCTTTGAATCAAAATCAACTTTCTGGAGCTATACCTTCAGAACTTGGATCTCTGACCAAGCTTGAGTACATGGACTTGTCCACAAACAGATTGAGCGAGTCAATTCCAGAAGATATTTGGGACTTGGACAAACTACACTACTTGAATTTGAGCCACAACAAGTTGAACAAAGCAATTCCAAAGCAGCTGGGTGAGTTTGTTCGCCTGCTGCGGCTAGATTTGGGTCATAACATGCTAACAGGAAAGATCCCGACAGAATTCACAAAACTTGAGAGCTTGGAGGAACTTATTCTCTCTCATAATAATCTCTCTGGTTTCATCCCCAAGGCTTTTAAAGAAATGCACGTTTTGTGGAATGTTCATATATCCTACAACTGGTTGCATGGTCCAATTCCCTATAGCAAACCTTGTCAACATGCTTCTATAGAAGTTCTACGTGGTAACAAAGAATTGTTCGACAACGTTAATGGTTGGAGCTCGGGGCAAAAGCAAATATTGAGGAAGCGCAAGAAAATTGTGCTTGTAATTTAACTCCCTGTTTCAGTAACTTGGTTGGAGCCTTTCATGTATCGGGTTCCAAGCAAGGGAGAGACGTTCAAAGAAAGAAGTTCAAATGAGTAGTGAAGGGTTGCTTGCCACATCAATTTTTGATGGAAAAACAATGTATAAAGAAATCATACAAGCTGGGGTGAGCATTTAATGGTTAAAACTGAAATTTAATCGAACTGATTTAATTTGGTTGTTCGATTCAATTTTTTAGTTGTTCAATTCGGTATCAGTTTTAATTTTGTGAAAAAATTGGTTATTTGGTTTGGTTTGGTCAATTAAGTGAAAAATTGTACTAACCGAACCAAAATAATTTTGGCCCCCTTTAATGCTACATCGTTTTTACACCACCTCTTCATTTTTTCCTTCTCCCATTTTATCATGTCGACAATCAAGTCCTCCCACCCTCTCCCTCCTCCTCCTCCTCCTCCTCCTCCTCCTTTTTCTTTTGCTTGTCTCTCATTTCATCACTTCAACAGTCTCATCCCTTCTCCTTCCTTTTCTTCTTCAGTTCCTCTCCTTGCCTTTCTTCCTCAGTTATTTTGTCCTTTGTGCCAGAATTGCACGGCTCCACTGGTCGTGCCTTTTGCTTCAGCAAGGACTCTGTTGCAGTTTCTTTTGGGGGAATAGATATGCTTTGCTTGGATTTTCTATCTTGGTTTATTGCTCTGTTCTACTTAGATCTACTAATCTGCAATCTTGTGTTCATGAGCTCTTCGCTTCTTCATCTGCTTAAATTCATACGATACGTCTGAGTTTGATCCGAGGCTTGCATTTTTTTTTTAAGGCTTGCATATCTGTTGAGATTGACATGTATTTGATGCATTTGAGTTAATTGATACAATTTTGATTTTTAATCTTTGTTTCCATTCTGTGTTTGTGATTTTGCATTCATGAATTGAGAATTTTTTTTTTTTTTTTTTTCGGGAGGAGTCAGCTCTGCAACCATGCACCGGAGATGTTTCAAAACCGATCATACCAAACTGAACTGAACCAATTTTTTTTTTTTGCTTCAGTTTGATTCAGTTTTACTATTAATTTGGTTTGATTTTGGTTCATAAAAATATTATTTTCAGTAGTTCCGTTTTTACAATTTGGTTCAATTCAGAACCGAATCAAACAATTGCACACCCCTATACAAGCAACCATGAATTTTGATGATATGCACTACGTTGGAAAGGGTGGATTTGGAAAGGTCTATAAAGCTAAGTTGCCATCTAGAAATACTTTAGCTGTGAAGAAATTCCATTTACTGAATCATGGTGAGACAACAGATCAGAAAGAGTTTTTAAACGAGATAAGAGAATTAACAAAGATAAGACATCAAAATATTATGAAGTTCTACAGCTTTTGCTCACATCCAAGACACTCATCTTTGGTCTATGAGTAGCTGGAGATGGGCAATCTAGCCACAATGTCAAGTAATGAAGAAGCTACGAAAGAATTCGATTGGGATAAAAGGTTGAATGATGTGCCTCAATATGGCACACACATAGGCCAATTTCTTGCACACCATGGGCTAAGTCAAGAATGGGCTAGGAAGCATGCTAGAAGGGGGAGGAGTCAAAGTTCCACCCAATGGAGGTAGAAAGTTCACCGCCTTCACAAGAGGAAATGGGAAAAATGACTAATGCACTTGTGCAAGAGGGAAAGCAAGATAGCTCTATGGAAGCATGTGATATGCAAGAAGAAAAGGTGCTAAAAACAAATTCATGCACACATAATAAACATGCAGTCATAGAGGAAGATGTCATTCCTTCAACCTTGATTCTAACAGCCCAAGAAGAAGAAGCCTCATGAGAATATAATTTCTTCTTCACTAATCATTCACAATGATTTTGCCTTATCTTTGCCAAATTGCAGGTCCATCAATGGCGAAAAATTTCATGATATGATGCCTTTATGTGTATATCAACTAATCAAGAGTTGTGCATGGCAATCAACCTTTGTTCATGGTGCCATCATTATGTTTGTCTCTTTCAATCCATCACAAGTGTGCAAGAATCAAAAAGCCTTTAGCAAGTTCAAGAAGGAGAATTTGATGATGAACAAGGTGTTAAGAAAGGGGGGAACTCAAGATTCAAGTAATGCAATTTTTAGTTGCAAAGCATTGGATTTGAGGACAAATCCTTTCCAAGAATGTGCCTCAAATATGGCACACAAATAGGCCAGTTTCTTGCACACCATGGGCTAAGGCAAGAATGGGCTAGGAAGCATACTAGGCATTTAAAAGAAAGAAAATTGGGCTGGACTTATGAAAATGGACTTAATCTATTTGAATTAAAAGAACGGGACCTAAAAGAGGCCCAATAATGAAATCCTTAGTTAAGTGGCTTGGTAGCTTTGGAAAGATGCATGGGGGCCCAAGAAAGATCCATGGGTGTGTGACAGCCAAGAGGGATCCAAAAGTGACATTTTGAAGAAATCCTAATCATTTATGCTTCTAGTCTTTATTTTATTTGAAGTGTTTTAGTTATTTCATGACTCCTAATTTGCTTAGGTTGTTGTTTTTCTAATTCTTGTTGAAGTAGGATTAGTTTTGTTCTGGAGAGACTATAAACAGTCCTTTACTCCATTAGACGTGCATCTTGATTCAGATTAATAAAATTAAGCTTTCTGGTTATTCTTTTATTCACTTATCTCTTTCTAAGAGCAACATGAGTTTGAGAGACTTATCACCATTAGAATAGCAACTTGTTCTTTATTGTTCTTTCTTTGTTTGTGGTGCTTTACTTATCAAAAATTGAAGGTTCAAGATCCTTGCTGTACTTCATTGGTGGCATTCAACGTGTCCAAAGGAGATCAACAAGTTCATTTATGTTCTATTTTTATTTTCTATTTTTCTTTGAACATCAATTACAACCTTAGCTTGGAGATTCATTCAAGATTGTGCAAGACTGTTCAAGATCCATCTTGAACGTGTTCTTTGAAGGAGAAATCCAGATCTGGAATATTTTCACCATTGGCACAACATTCCAACCGAAACCCTAATTGGTTTCAATCAAATGTTCCACATCCAGCCCTGGCATGCACTTGAATTCTTTGTTTCAATTACTTTGTTTTACTTTGTTTTGTGTTGTTTGGGATTGTTTAGAGTTGCTAGAGTTTTTGGGCGCAAATTGATCTTGGGTTATTAGTGTTTTGGAGTTACAATAATGCAAGTTTAGTTATTTACTTGCTGGCCGAATTGCTTTGAATTATTTATTCCCTATTTTTGGTTTTGTTAAACCTCAAAGCACAATCATTGAATGTCATAAAGGGTGTGGCAAATGCCTTGCCATACATGCACCATGACTGCTTACCACCAATTATTCATAGAGACATATCAAGCAAGAATATTCTACTAGATTCAGAATTTGAAGCTCTTGTTCCAGACTTCATCATAGCTAAGCTTCTCAATCTAGACTTTTCCAATCAATCTATGCTAGCAGGCACATATGGATATATAGCAACTGGTGATGTATAACAACTGGTGATGTACTATGTAGTTACTCCTCTAAATATTGAGTTCGTATTATAAATTATCTATTATAACTAAATATTTGGCATTACAGAACTTGCCTACGTAATGAAGGTCACTGAAAAATGCAATATATATAGCTTTGGAGTGTTGGCATTGGAAATCATCAATAGAAAGCATCCAGGTGATTTAATCTCAAGAATTTCACACAATCTGCAGATATTGAGGTAGAGATGAACAATAAATTGGACCAAAGGTTATCTCCTCTGACACATGAAGTTGAAGACAAATTGGCGTTCACCATGACTCTAACATTCTTATGCATATGTATGAACCCACAATCCCAGCTAGCTATGCAGTTTGTTTCTCAGCTCTTGTCAAACTAACTTTATTTTTCAGAGCCGTCACTGCCTCCCGTGCTATGCTAGGTGAAGTGCAATTGCTGGGCAGCTGCTATCTAATTCCTGCCCTTCATAGCAATGCACTTACTTTCATAAAGAATAATTAGTAGTTGCTATCTAAACCAAACTAAAACCAAAGAGACCTTACGATTTTAATTTTAGTTCCTTTAGCTCTTAAATCGAAATAGCGATTTTAATTTAGAATCAATTTGAATAGATCCTAACATAAGTTAACCTATGCGAAAAGAAATGTGGTTAATGGAAGTGCCCAATGACGTCATAGGATTGAAGTGGGTGTTTCGGATAAAGCAAAAGCAATGTGGCTCTATTGACTATTACAAAGCGCATCTTGTTGGTAAGGACTTTCATCAGCGCCCTAGCATTGCTTTATGGAGACTTTTTCCCTAGTTGTCAAAACCACTAGTATCATAATAATTCTATCTCTTGCAGTATCAAATGGACGGGACCTTTGCAGCTTAATGTTTCTAATGCTTTTCTTCATGGTGATTTTGACAATGATGTGTATATGGTTTAGCCATTTGGCTTTGTTGATCTTGATAAACAAAACTATGTTTGAAAATTTTACAGGTCGTTGTATGGTCTTCGCCAAGCACCAAGTCAATGGTATAAAGGGCTTGCTGCAAATTTGTCATATGTTGGTTTCAAGGTGTCTAACGCCGATTCTTCTTTGTTCTACTCCTCCACGCCTACTTGTCAGGTCTATTACTTGGTACATGTGGAAAATGTTATGTTGACCCCGTGTAGCTCAAAATGAGCATTGATTTTGATGACAATAAAACTCAAATAGAATTTATCTAACTCAATTTTAAGTGATGTGTAGATTCTTTCTCTTATTCATGAAGATTCTTTGAGGTTGCATCTAAGGAGGAAGAGCACTCAAAGGCATCTCAAGATGAATCAAAGTTGAGAAAGAACAAGATTATAAAAGCTAAAACTCAAAGTAAAGGTATGAAAGTCATAGAGTTAGGAATTGAGTCTTAGGACTTGTGTAAAAAGAATAGATGAAAGTTTTAGTCAATTGGAGCTCAAAAATTAACTTTTCTTTTAATTATTTTATAAAATTTTCTCTGATCATAACCTTGGATATTTCTATTGGAATATATATTTTTCTTAAGATCTAAGTTAGATTTTTAAATATTACAATTTGAAATAGGCATCTGGTAAATTAGTTTGCTAACTTGCTTGCTAAAATATTAGTTTGCTAATGTGTTGGCTAAAATTATAGTTTGCTAATTAGTTTATTACTGTCGCTAAAAATTTCATTAGTTTGCTAAATGATCAGAGTTGCTCTACTTCGTACAAAAAAACAAAATAATGGCTATTTTGCCTAGAACAGAGTGTATAACATTCCAAAAAGGTTTCAAATAGTTAATGATTTGGAACTATAAATACACCTTCTTTACTTTATTTTACACTTGATGAAAGCTTACAATTGCACTCCAATCTTGATTTTTTATTTATTGCTTTCATTCAAGAGCTTTAAAGTGTTTGAGCTGCCATTGACAAATCAACTCATCTCTTCTTTATAGTTTGATTTGTATTGAGTGAGAGTGAGTGTTAAAACATTAAATTGCATTTAAGAGAGGTTGTACAAGCACCTATTGAAGCTTGAGAGTGTGAGTGCTTGAGATAGCACTTGTCTAAGGGTTCAAGCTACCTTGGTAAAAGCTTGGTGTTGAAAGAGTTGTAAAGGGCTTTTGGTCTCTTGCCTTTAAAAGAGCAAATAGTGGAGAGAAGACTCAAAGAGGGTTCTTTGAGAGAGTGGATGTAGGCTAGTTAAGCTTAACCACTATAAAAATCATTATGTTTGATTTCTCTAATCTCAATCTCTTTACTTTTGTTTAATTTAAATTCTATGCACATGTTATGTTAAAAATTGCTATAAATATTGATTGAGACTCAAATTGCAATTTAGGGACACATTCTTGAAACACATATCACTTTCACTATATATATAGGAGCATCTAGTTTAACAAAGCCATGGCTACAAGCAAGGGCCGAAAAATTGGTTAAGTCCAATTCACCCCCCTCTTGGACTATTTTGGGACAACATGTTATCTTAACTGGTAGCTCTAGTACACATTTGCAATAAGTCATCGCTCTCTCCAACATGACTTTATGCTAAAAGATTTGGGCACTCTTGACTACTTTCTTGGTATTGAAGCAACTCGTAATTCCAAAGGTTTGCTCCTCACCCAAACCAAGTACATTCTAGATCTTTTAACTGAAGCTAGCATGGATCAGTGTAATGAGATATCTACTCCAGCCAACACTAATGAGAAACTCAACTTGGCAATAGGCGAACCAGCAAAAGACCCACACTTGTACTGCACAATTGTGCAGGCTTGCAATATTTATCTCTAACCCACTTAACATATCATTTCAAGTGTATAAAGTGTCACAATTTGTCCATAATCCTACTGAGACTCATTGGGTGGCAATGAAAAGAATTTTACGATATCTTAGAGCAACAGTGCAATATGGGCTTCTTCTTTCCAAGTTGGTTGGTTTTGCACTTAACATATACAGTGGTTTTGATTGGGCACCGATTGTGGATGACTAGAAATCAACATCTAGTTATGCCATTTTCATAGGAAATAATCTCATCCCTTGGTTCACAAAGAAGCAGAACACTGTAGCCCATTCCTTGATTGATGAAATACCACACTGTGCAGCTGCAAGAAAAGTCATATGGATCCAATATTTGCTTTGGAAAATATCAAATACTTCTCCTATTATACCCATCTTGTGGTGTGATAATGTAGGGGTAACATATCTTTCCACCAACCCCTGTTTCATGCATGCACGAAACATATATTGAAGTTAAGCATCATTATGTTCGTGGCCTAGTCTCCTTCCGTCAACTTGAAGTCTGCCTCTTATCCTTTGAGGACCAACTGGCCGATATTCATACAAAAGCGTTGTCTAGATGGCATAATCAATAACTCACTACTAGACTAACAATTCAACCCCATCCGAGATAGAATTATGGGGAGTATTAAAGATATTGTACATGTATATCATGTATGCTCATCTGTTGTTAAGTAGTTGTAGATGTATCAAACTCTTCTATTGTAGAGAGTTATCCTTCTCTGTACAAACTTGTATTTATATCAGCTTAATAACAGTCTAAACCAAGATTGGTTTTACCATATCAATATATATTTGAATGTAGGCAAAAAGTTTTCATACTCTATAAATCTTTGGAAAATGAAAAATAATGTACAACTTCTTGAGACCTTACTTCCAAATGCTTTATCTTTTTTAATTTCAATTTTAATTTTAGGTTAAGGCATAACCCTTATTTTATGTAATTCACACATGACAAATAGAGTAGAAATGCTTATGAAGTGTTTGAAGGAGCAATTTGTTCAACTTCCAAATTGCAATTCATATAAACTTCCTTACCTTTGCCCATAAACTTCAATAATTGTGCTTTACAATCTAGTCCACAGGCCATTTACCTGACAATTTCATCATGACAATGTTTTTCCATCTAACATTATTTCAACACACCAATTATAATTTCAAATAAAGCATTAGTCTGGTCAATAACAATGATAGTTTTTATATTTTTTTATCAATTAAGATTTGACTGGACTAAGGATTATTCTAAAATTATTTTTTAAAATCATAAATATATCAAATCGATCAATAAGGAGAAATATACCTTAAAAGCAATTCAGAGAAAAGATTTAATTTTAATACATGTAAATTGATATAAATATATCTTGATAAAAGTATTAATAAAATAACAATAAGTAAGATATTTATGAAAATTACTATATATATGCACTTTTTAAAAGAAACAAAAATATTTTTAAAAAATTCAACTATTTAACTTTGTCAAAATTAAATTCAAAATCTAAACCAAACTGAAAGTAAAGAGATCTTACAGTTTCAATTTCAATTTCTTTAACTCTTAAATCAAAATTGCCGATTTTGATTCATAATCGGTTAGGTTAGCCTATGTAAAATGTATGACAAGTGGTTAATGGAAGTGCCCAATAATTTGGATCCCTTCATCAGACAAAATTTTAATACCATGATTGTTAAGGTGTTTTCTTATTTTTATTTTTTAATTTTTTATTTTATTTTTATTATTAAATTAATTTTTATCAAATTTTTCATGATAACTATCAGTAAAATAAAATTTATTTTATAATAAATAAAATTATAATAGAAATATCCGATTATTCGATATGACTTTTATAATTAAAATACAAGTTTAGTCAATATTTTTAATTCATATAATTTTAAATTGATAACCTAATAAATAATCATAATATATATTAATATTTTCAATTTTGACAATTAAAATTAGCCAAATAATCATATTATTATGGAGATTCATAAGTTTATATTGTTTGGTGGCAAAATATTTATATTAGCATTTAGAAGTTAAGAGAGTAGTTCATTAAAAGTTATTCCTCCTAATTTTTAGATACCGAGTGAGTGTTTTAATTAGGGTCAATGAGATGATACCATTATTTTTACATTTAACAGCTAATCTAACATATATTTTTATAGAATACTCATACTTTAAATTACTATAAAATAGCTAACAATTAACAGTTATTATCTAACCACTAACAACTAGTAAAACAATTGATAGCTACTAAAACAGTTGACAGTTATTATGACAGTTAATATTGTCGAACCAAACCCAAGTCTTATTAGATAAAAAGGTTAATTGAATAACCTTGAGCTTGGAGGCTAGAGAAATGAACACCAAGTCTAGTTTTGTAATCTAATAGTTAAGTCTTATTAGTATTTAATAAACATTTTTACTCAACACTATGCTTTAAATTATTATCTAAATTTTTCATTTTTTATAGAAAACAATAGAGGACATGCAAAATGTGTTTACCTGATTTTCTAATTCAAAAAATAAAAGAAAATTATTCATATATTTCATAATTATAAAAAAACAAAATCATTGTAAAATATATTTTAAAAGTTATTTTATTTTTGAAAATTTTAACGTGTTATTCATTTATTTTATAATAAAATAATTAATTTTTATCATTACAAATAAATATTTTTCTAAATAATTATTTAATTTTAGTTATATAGAGTTATGGTATAACTTTGATTATAAAATAGTCATTGTTTTCTATTTAGAAAATAGCTGGAAAACAAAATTTTTGTTATAAAAGAAAACAATGGAAAATCCAAATCTTAATTAAATTTTGGAAAATTAGTTTTGCAATTCTCTATTTGTAAAATTGGCACATGTGAAAGCAAAACTCTATTTTCTAGTTTTAAAAGAAAAATTTTTTACAAAACTATCTTAGTTTTTCACAAGTAAATAAGTCCTTAGAGTGTCTTGATGGAGAAATTTTAGATTATAACTGTTGTATTATAATAATTTATCATGGTAGTCTTCGCGTGAATCTCATAATAATCAACTATTAAAATTTATCATTATACAACACCAAATAATTTTCCAAGGGGTCGTCAAAGAACAATGAAGTCAAGGCTTGCTAGTATTCGCAGTGCTAAAGAAGGCATTTGAGCAACCGTGTCCAAGAGGGAGCTTGTGAAAGGAACACTGGGTCAAGTCTTGTTAGTATTCATAGTGCACTAAAGCTATATATATATATCCATGGAATTCTGAAATGTAGAGTAAACAACAATGGCAAGATTGACTTTCGAGAATCTACCTTCCCTTGTTTCCCTTGTTCTTTTCTTTCTGTTACATTTTTCGCATCATGTTGCTTCAGACTCTACTGATGAAGCAAATGCTCTTCTCAAATGGGCAGCCAGTCTTCAAAACCAGGAACAGTTCAACCTATCTTCATGGTCTCTACTTCCAACAAATGCCACCAATTCCAAACCAAAAACAAGCCCGTGCACTTGGCTTGGAATTTATTGCAACCGTGAAGAAAGGCTCTTTCGATTAAACTTGACAAATGCAGGTTTAAACGGTATGCTTCACGACCTTTCTTTCTCATCCTTTCCTGATCTTGAGTTTATTGATTTCAGCTGCAATGGACTTTTTGGTACCATCCCACTTGAAATCACTCTGCTTTCCAAACTCAGATATCTTGATTTATCAAATAATCAGTTATCAGGGATAATCCCGTCAGGGATTGGCCTCCTAACAAATCTTGAAATCCTGCACTTAGCTGAAAATCAATTAAATGGTTCAATTCCTGAAGAAATAGGTCAGTTAAGTTCCCTCATTGAGCTTTTCTTATATAGCAACTATTTAGACGGTCATATTCCTGTTTCACTGTGTAATTTGACCAAGTTGTCTGCATTACACCTCTATGATAATCAATTTTCTGGTACTATTCCTTTGAAAATGGGAGACCTCACCAATTTAGTTGAACTTTTCATGGATACCAATAGACTAGAAGGTTCTATCCCTTTCACTTTTGGAAACTTGACAAAGCTAACTGCATTGTTTATGTACCAAAATCAACTTTCTGGTTCTATTCCCTCAGAAATTGGAAACTTGAAGTCTCTCAACTGGCTAAGCCTTTTTGGAAACAATCTTTCTGGCCCAATTCCAAAGTCACTAAGTGGTCTGTCAAGCCTCACCCTTCTTCATCTTTACAGAAATCAACTCTCCGGCTCCATTCCTGAAGAGTTAGGAAACTTAATGTCTATTTCTCATCTAGAATTGGGTGATAATCAACTTAATGGTTCTATTCCTTCTTCCTTGGGTAATTTGAGCAAGTTACAATGGTTAAATCTCCGTTCTAACCAACTTACTGGTTCTATTCCTGCTTCCATGGGAAATTTGAGCGAGTTACAACATTTAATACTCCGTAGCAACCAACTTAGTGGTTCTATTCCTGCTTCCTTGAGTAATCTGAAGACCTTAAAATTCTTAACAGTCTATGACAACCACTTAACTGGCCCCATTTCCTTGGGTAATCTGAGCAACTTGTTGATTTTTGAACTCTCTAGCAATCGGTTTACTTCTTTTTTGCCTCATAATAATTGCATAAGCGAATCACTTCATGTTTTGGATGCAACAGACAATAATTTGAGAGGTCCAGTCCCAGAAAGCTTGAGAAAGTGCACAAGCTTAGTTACAATTTTTCTTGGTAGTAACCAACTCGACGGAAACCCATTTGAGGACTTCGTTGTCAACTCAAAGTTACTATTCATGGATCTAAGTCACAACAAATTTTCTGGTCAGATCTCAAGCATTTGGAAATGGAGGTCACAAATAGAGACCATACGTGTTGCAGGAAACGATATTACTGGCATGATACCACCTGAAATCAACTAAATTTAAGCAACTACGTGAACTTGATCTTTCTTCAAATCATATATATGGGAAGATTCCGAATGAACTTGAAGAGTTAACGCCTCTGCTGGAGCTAGCTTTGAATCAAAATCAACTTTCTGGAGCTATACCTTCAGAACTTGGATCTCTGACCAATCTTGAGTACATGGACTTGTCCACAAACAGATTGAGCGAGCCAATTCCAGAAGATATTGGTGACTTGGTGAAACTACACTACTTGAATTTGAGCCACAACAAGTTGAACAAAGCAATTCCAAAGCAGCTGGGTGAGTTGGTTCACCTCTCGCAGCTAGATTTGGGTCATAACTTGCTGACAGGAAATATTCCTATAGAATTCGCGAAACTTGAGAGCTTGGAGGAACTGATTATCACTCATAATAATCTCTCTGGTTTCATCCCCAACGCTTTTGAAGAAATGCATAGTTTGTGGAATATCGATATATCCTACAACCACTTTCAGGGTCCAATTCCCAATAGCAAAGCTTTTCAACATGCTTCTATAGAAGCTTTGCGTGGTAACAAAGGATTGTGCGGCAATTTTAGTGGCTTGGACCCTTGCTCGGGGCAAAAACAAGTCTCGAAGAAGGGCACTAAAATTATGCTTATAATTTTACTCCCTGTTTCAGTAACAGGTGCTCTTTTATGTATGTTGGTTGTTCTGTTCTTCAGGTTCCAAGCAAGGAAGAGAGGTTCAAAGAGAGAAGTTGAAATGAATAGTGAAGGGTTGCTTGCCACATCAATTTTTGATGGAAAAACATTGTACAAAAGAAAATATAACAAACCAAGAATTTTTTTGATATGCACATGCATTGGAGAGTGTGGATGGAAAAAGGTCTATAAAGCTGAGTTTGCATCAGGAAATACTTTAGCTGTGAAGAAATTTCATTCACTGAATCAAGAGACAGAGAGAGAGAAAGAGTTTCTGAATGAGATAAGAGAAGAGCATAAAGAGAGATAAGACATCGAAATATCGTGAAGTTCTTTTTTTCTCACATCTAAGACACTTTTTTTTTTATGAGTGCCTGCAGATGGGCAATCTGGATCTGGACACTGTAAATAATGAATGAGCAAAGAGAGAATATTGGGATAAAAGGTTGAATGTGTAAAAAAAGGTGCAAATGCCTTGTCATACATGACATGCACATGCAATTGACACATTGACATATCAAGCAAGAATGTTCTGCTGGATTCAGAATTTGAAGCTCATGTTTCAGACTTCGGCATAGCCAAGCTTCTGAACCTAGACTCTTCCAATCAGTCTATGCTAGCAGGCACATATGGATATATAGCACCAGGTGATGTACTGTGTAGTTACTCCTCTAAACATTGAGTTAGTATTGTAAATTATCTACTATAACTACATATTTGGCATTGCAGAGCTTGCCTACACAATGAAGGTGACTGAAAAATGCGATGTCTATAGCTTTGGAGTGTTGGCGTTGGAAATCATCAATGGAAAGCATCCAAGTGATTTAATCTCTAGAATTTCATCACAATCTGCAGACACTGAGGTAGAGATGAACAATATGTTGGACCAAAGGTTATCTCCTCCGACACATGAAGTTGAAGACAAATTGGCGTTCACCGTGACTCTGGCATTCTCATGCATACGTATGAACCCACAGTCCCGGCCGGCTATGCAGTTTGTTTCTCAGCTCTTGTCAAACTAACTTTATTTTTCAGAGCCGTCACTGCCCTGTACTATGCAAGCTGAAGCGCAATTGCTGGGCAGCTGCTATCTAATTCCTCCACTTCATCGCAATGCACTTATTTTCATAGAGAATAATTAGCAACAGCTAAACCAATTAAAATTTAAGAAATTATGTTTTTAGTAGGACCTCCATATTTTTTGGTGGGATACACAGTGATTTTTAGTAATGTGTTAATTGAGTGGAAGTATACACTTGAATAAATGTAGGCAAGAAATTTTTGGTTAATTTTTGCCAATATTCTCTCAATCTTAGAGTTTGTTACACTTTCATCCTCAGTTTCATATTGTTACCATAAAGTCCCCCAACTTCAAAAATATTAAATAAAAGTCTCTCAATTTAAAAAATATTACATAAAAGTCTCTCATGCTAGAATCCCACACTATAAAATGAAAAGGTCGAGTTTGTTTAGTATTGTTGTTAGAACTGCTGTTAAGAAAAATATTTTCTTAAATATGATTTAAATAAATTTAATATGTTTTAGTATAAGAACACCAAAATAAGAAAATAATTTTTTTCAAATTACTTTTTTCGATAACATTTAAAATTGTACTTTTTCTAAAAAAATATTTTCTGACATTTTAAACTCAATGTCAAATAGTTTTGAGAACTTTTTTCTTGTGCAAAAAATTTGGGGTAAGTATGATAGATGGGTTTTATGATTTTAAAGTTGGAATTTCTTCTTTTTTTTGTTTTTTTGGAATGATTTGTTATGCTAAATATACAAAATTTATGTGTTTAGTTATGAAATTGCAGATTTCCAATTATTGTATGATTAATAGGGATAAATTTCAATAACTATTCCTGAACTTATATAGTTGTAACACTACAGTCCTTTAACTTTAAAATGTAATATAAAATCCCATAAATTTTTAAATTTTACACAGTAAAATCCCTCTCACTTTCAATTACTGATTTTTCAGGTAGAAACTGATGTGAATAGCTCATGCATGACGCTTAGTCAATATTTCTCTTTCCTCTTTTATGCAAAATGTAAAATTATTCTCTTTATGCATGAAAAATTATTCTGTCTATAGAGAGAAAAAAGATTCATTTTACACATGGCTTGAGAGAGAAAAGATAAATACTGACTAAACTCAATGCTGAAACTGTTCAGGTCAGTGTCTAACTGAAAAACTGATAATTGGATGTTAGAGGGATTTTAATGTGCAAAATATAAAAATTGATAGGATTTTATGTTACATATTTAAGTTGAAGGACTGTAATGTTACAACTAAATAAGTTCAGGGACAGTTGTCATAATTTATCCTGATTAATAGACATGAAGTAGAAATTGCAAGAAAGAGACTAACATCAATTTCATATATGACACTTTAGTTTCTTTCATTTCTTTTTATCTTACAATGTAATACTACCACATATTAGATTAGTCGGAGATATGATGAGATTCTAATATGAAATACATTTATGTAATGTTTTCTTAAGTTGAGGGATTTTATGATAACAAAATAAAAATGAAAGACATAAGTGTAACAAACTCTAAAATTGAGGGATGGCTAGGAAAAATTAATGAAATTTTTAAGCCCTTAATCTTTTGAAAATGAAAGACAAAGTTTATTTCAACTTTTAGGTTTTCCATCAACACCATTTCAAACAATAACTCTTAGTGACAATTCCATAATATGTATTTGAAGATATCATCCCGCACTTTGGAGTTATAGTGTACAATCAGTCAGTTCGATTAGGATTTGAACCAAGTTATACTAACTGAAAAATCAGAAATTAAAACTATAAAAATCAAATAGAAATACTGGAGAGATCTTATAATTTCAATTTCAATTCCTTTAACTCCTAAATCGAAATTGCCGATCTTGATTCATAATGGATTAGGTTAGCCTATGTAAAATGTAAGACACGTGGTTAATGGAACTGCCCAATAATTTGCATCCTTCATCAAACAAAATTTTAATACTATGATTATTGTTAATGTGTTTTCTTATTTTTATTTTTTATTTTTTATTTTATTTTATTATTAAATTAAATGTCATAAAATTATTCATGATAACTATCAGTAAATTAAAATTTATTTTATAAAAAAATATAATTATAATACAAAAATCCGATTATTAGATATGACTTTAATAATTAAACATAGAATATACAAGTTTAGCCAATATTTTTAATTCATAAAATTTTAAATTGATAGCCTAATAAAGAATCATAATATATTAATATTTTCAATTTTGACAGTTAAAATCTGCAAGATAATCATATGGGAGGTTTGAGAAGAGAATATTTAAGCTAAGATAATCATATGCTTCTCAATCCTTCGATCTTTCCAAGCTTCCTTCTATACTATATTGCTCCGGAACTTCACCAAAATACTGAAAAATACAGCAAGAGTCAAATTTCTCTATTTAATATAATTATTTCAACAACTCTCTAAATATATGCGTAATAGATAACTATACTTTAATCAATTGAATTAGACATAAAGATACATTAAAAACACTAAATGTGATGGGAGTAAAATTAATAAATTATGCACTTATCACTACTAAAGCGTTAGTCAATAAAATTTCCAACTAAATAATTAGTAGGTAATTCGTGAGCAAATGGTAGGGAACGTGAGAATTAACCATCATTTACAGACTATTATTTAATTGGTAATTACCGATTAATTTAATATAATCAGTAATTACCAAATAGTAGGTAGTGTTTTTATATTAATTTTTATATTTTTTATTTTTTATTTTTTTTAAGAAAATTTTAATTTTTATTTTTTATAAAATGCAAGAGAAAACATGAAAATCGCGCTCAATAATTTTCTAATTCAAAAAATAAATGGAAAATTATTCTTATCTTTCATAATTATATAAAAAAAAAAAAAATCATTGTAAAATATATTTTATTTTTGAAATTTTTTAACAATGTGTAGTTATTCATTTATTTTATAATAATATGATTATTTTTATCATTCTAAATAATTATTCAATTATATGTATAAAAAGTTACGGTATAAGTTTGATTATAAAAAAAGTAATTGTTTTCCACTTAGAAAATAGTTGAAAAACAAAATTTATGTTATTAAAAAAATAATGAAAAATTCAAATCTTAATTAAATTTTTGCAAAACTGATTTTGTAGTTCTCTATTTGTAAAACTGGCACATGTGAACATAAAGCTCTATTTTAATTCTCTAAGTTAACTTTTGTACCAAACTATCTTAGTTTTCCACAAAGTGAACAAGTTTTCAAAGTTTCTATACGGAGAAATTTTAGAATTCAACTATTGTATTATGATCATTCATTAGAGTATGATTCATTTGAATCTAAGAATAATCAACGGTTAAAATTTATCCATTGTACAACACCAAATAATTTTCCAGGGGCTTGTCAAAGAACAATGAAGTCAAGGCTTGTTGGTATTCGCAGTGCTCAAGAAGGCATTTGAGCAACCTTGCCCTACGGGGGAGCTTGCGAAGGGAACACTGAAGTCTCGTTAGTATTCATATAGTGAACTAAATCTTTGGGAAATGAAAATAATGTACAACTTCTTGAGACCTTACTTCCAAATGCTTTTTCTTTTTAATTTCAATTTTAATTTTAGGTTAAGGCATAACCCTTATTTTATGTAATTCATACATGACAAATAGAGTAGAAATGCTTATGAAGTGTTTGAAGGAGCAATTTGTTCAACTTCCAAATTGCAATTCATATACACTTCCTCACCTTTACCCAAAAACTTCAATAAATGTGCTTTACAATCTAGTCCATAGGCCATTTACCTTACAATTTCATCATGACAATGTTTTTCCATCTAACATTATTTCAACACACCAATTATAATTTCAAATAAAGCATTAGTCTAGTCAATAACAATGATTGTTTTTATTTTTTATTTTTTATCAATTAAGATTTGACTGCACTAAGGATTATTCTAAAATTATTTTTTAAAATCATAAATGTATCAAATCGATCAAGAAGGAGAAATATACCTTAAAAGCAATTCAGAGAAAAGATTTAATTTTAATACACGTAAATTGATATAAATATATCTTGATAAAAGTATTAATAAAAATAGCAATAAGTAAGATATTTATGAAAATTATTATTTATATGTACTTGTTAAAAGAAGCAAAAATATTTTTAAAAAATTCAACTATTTAATTTTGTCAAAATTAAAGTTAAAATCTAAACCAAACTGAAAGTAAAGAGATCTTACAATTTCAATTTCAATTTCTTTAACTCTTAAATCAAAATTGCCGATTTTGATTCATAATCGGTTAGGTTAGCCTATGTAAAATGTATGACACGTGGTTAATGGAAGTGCCCAATAATTTGGATCCCTTCATCAGACAAAATTTTAATGCCATGATTGTTAAGGTGTTTTCTTATTTTTATTTTTTAATTTTTTATTTTATTTTTATTATTAAATTAATTTTTATCAAATTATTCATGATAACTATCAGTAAAATAAAATTTATTTTATAATAAATAAAATTATAATAGAAATATCCGATTATTCGATATGACTTTTATAATTAAACATACAAGTTTAGTCAATATTTTTAATTCATATAATTTTAAATTGATAACCTAATAAATAATCATAATATATAATTTTTATCAAATTATTCATGATAACTATCAGTAAAATAAAATTTATTTTATAATAAATAAAATTATAATAGAAATATCCGATTATTCGATATGACTTCTATAATTAAACATACAAGTTTAGTCAATATTATGATAGTTAATATTATCGAACAAAGCCCAAGTCTTATGAGATAAAAAGGTTAATTGAATAACCTTGAGCTTGGAGGCTTGAGAAAGGAACACCAAGTTTAGTCTTGTAATCTAACAGTTAAGTCTTATTAGTACTCAACAGACATTTTTACTGAACACTATACTTTAAATTATTATCTAAATAACTAATCATTAACAATTAATAACTAACAGCTAACAACTAGTAAAACAATTGATAGCTATTAAAATAATTATTATAACAATTAATATTATTGAACAGAGCCTAAGTCTTATTAGGTAAAAAGGTTAATTGAATAACCTTGAGCTTGGGGGTTTGAGAAAGAAACACCAAGTCTGGTCTTGTAATTTAACAATCAAATCTTGTTAGTATTCAATAGTCAATTTTACCAAGCACTCATGCTTTAAATTACTATTTAAATAGCTAATCATTAACAACTAATATCTAATAGCCAATAGTTAATAAAATAATTGATAATTACT
Source organism: Hevea brasiliensis (assembly GCF_030052815.1). Lineage (NCBI taxonomy): Eukaryota > Viridiplantae > Streptophyta > Magnoliopsida > Malpighiales > Euphorbiaceae > Hevea > Hevea brasiliensis. Next base: position 5,329,021 of record NC_079505.1, read on the forward strand.
AAAACAGTTAACAACTATTAGAATAATTAATATACAGAACCCAAGTGTTGTTAGGTAAAAAAGGTTAATTGAATAGCCTTGAGCTTGGAGGCTGGAAAAAGGAACACCAAGTCTAGTCTTCTAATTTAGGTTAATTGAATAGCCTTGAGCTTGGAGGCTGGAAAAAGGAACACCAAGTCTAGTCTTCTAATTTAATAGTCAAGTCTTGTTTCTATTTTCCATTTTTTATAGAAAACAAGAGAGGACATGCAAAATGTGTTTACCTGATTTTCTAATTCAAAAAATAAAAGAAAATTATTCATATATTTCATAATTATAAAAAAAAAATCATTGTAAAATATATTTTAAAAGTTATTTTATTTTTGAAAATTTTAACGTGTTATTCATTTATTTTATAATAAAATAATTAATTTTTATCATTATAAATAAATATTTTTCTAAATAATTATTTAATTTTAGTTATATAGAGTTATGGTATAACTTTGATTATAAAAAAGTCATTGTTTTCTATTTAGAAAATAGCTGGAAAACAAAATTTGTGTTATAAAAGAAAACAATGGAAAATCCAAATCTTAATTAAATTTTGGAAAATTAGTTTTGCAATTCTCTATTTGTAAAATTGGCACATGTGAACGCAAAACTCTATTTTCTAGTTTTAAAAGAAAAATTTTTTATAAAACTATGTTAGTTTTCAGGAAGGACCCACTTTCTGTGAGAGAATGAGCACTATTTTTTAATGCTCCTAGTGTACCTAATAATTAGCCCATTTGAGCAACCTTGTCCAAGGGGGAGCTTGTGAAAGGAACACCGGGTCAAGTCTTGTTAGTATTCATAGTGCACTAAAGATATATATATATATATATATATATATATATATATATATATATATATATATATATATATATATATATATATCCATGGAATTCTGAAATGTAGAGTAAACAAACTATGGCAACATTGACCTTGGAGAATCTGCCTTCCCTCGTTTCCCTTGTTCTTTTCTTTCTGTTACATTTTTCGCTTCATGTTGCTTCAGACTCTGCTGAAGAAGCAAATGCTCTTCTCAAATGGGCAGCCAGTCTTCAAAACCAGGAGCATTTCAACCTATCTTCATGGCCTTTACTTCCAACAAATGCCACCAATTCCAAACCAAAAACAAGCCCGTGCACTTGGCTTGGAATTTATTGCAACCGTGGAGAAAGGGTCTTTCGATTAAACTTGACAAATGCAGGTTTAAACGGTACGCTTCACAACCTTTCTTTCTCATCCTTTCCTGATCTTGAGTTTATTGATTTCAGCTCCAATGAACTTTTTGGTACGATCCCACTTGAAATCACTCAGCTTTCCAAACTCAGATATCTTGATTTATCAAATAATCAGTTATCAGGGATAATCCCGTCAGGGATTGGCCTCCTAACAAATCTTGAAACCCTGCACTTAGGTGAAAATGAACTAAATGGTTCAATTCCTGAAGAAATAGGTCAGTTAAGTTCCCTTATTGAGCTTTTCTTGTATAGCAACTATCTAGACGGTCATATTCCTGTTTCACTATGCAATTTGACCAAGATGGTTGCATTAAGCCTCTATGATAATCAATTTTCTGGTACTATTCCTTTGAAAATGGGAGACCTTGCCAATTTGGTTGAACTTTTCATGGATTCCAATAGCTTTGAAGGTCCTATCCCTTTCACTTTTGGAAACTTGACAAAGCTAACTTATTTGTTCATGTATCAAAATCAACTTTCTGGTTCTATTCCCCCAGAAATTGGAAACCTGAAGTCTCTCAACTGGTTAAGCCTTTTTGGAAACAATCTTTCTGGCCCAATTCCAAGGTCACTGGGTGGTCTGTCAAACCTCACCCTTCTTCATCTTTACAAAAATCAACTCTCCGGCTCCATTCCTGAAGAGTTAGGAAACTTAACTTCTATTTCTGATCTAGAATTGGGTGAGAATCAACTTAATGGTTCTATTCCTTCTTCCTTGGGTAATTTGAGCAAGTTACAATGGTTAAATCTCCGTGCTAACCAACTTAGTGGTTCTATTCCTGCTTCCATGGGAAATTTGAGCGAGTTACAACATTTAAAACTCGGTAGCAACCAACTTAGTGGTTCTATTCCTGCTTCTTTGAGTAATCTGAAGACCTTAGAATTCTTAACAGTCTATGACAACCACTTAACTGGCCCCATTTCCTTGGGTAATCTGAGCAACTTGTTGATTTTGGAACTCTCTAGCAATCGGTTTACTTCTTTTTTGCCTCATAATAATTGCATAAGCGAATCACTTCATGTTTTGGATGCAACAGACAATAATTTGAGAGGTCCAATCCCAGAAAGCTTGAGAAATTGCACGAGCTTACTTGGTATTTCTCTTGGTAGTAACCAACTCGACGGAAACCCATTTGAGGACTTCGTTGTCAACTCAAAGTTACTACGCATGGATCTAAGTCACAACAAATTTTCTGGTCAGATCTCAAGCATTTGGAAATGGAGGTCACAAATAGAGGCCATACGTGTTGCAGGAAACGATATTACTGGCATGATACCACCTGAGATTGGAAACTTTAAGCAACTACGTGAACTTGATCTTTCTTCAAATCATATATCTGGGAAGATTCCGAATGAACTTGGAGAGTTAACGCCTTTGCTGAAGCTGGCTTTGAATCAAAATCAACTTTCTGGAGCTATACCTTCAGAACTTGGATCTCTGACCAATCTTGAGTACATGGACTTGTCCACAAACAGATTAAGCGAGTCAATTCCAGAAGATATTGGTGACTTGGTGAAACTACACTACTTGAATTTGAGCCACAACAAGTTGAACAAAGCAATTCCAAAGCAGCTGGGTGAGTTGGTTCACCTCTCGCAGCTAGATTTGGGTCATAACTTGCTGACAGGAAATATTCCTATAGATTTCGCGAAACTTGAGAGCTTGGAGGAACTGTTTATCTCTCATTATAATCTCTCTGGTTTCATCCCCAACGCTTTTGAAGAAATGCATGGTTTGTGGAATATCGATATATCCTACAACCACTTTCAGGGTCCAATTCCCAATAGCAAAGCTTTTCAACATGCTTCTATAGAAGCTCTGCGTGGTAACAAAGGATTGTGCGGCAATTTTAGCGGCTTGGACCCTTGCTCGGGGCAAAAACAAGTCTCGAAGAAGGGCACTCAAATTATGCTTATAATTTTACTCCCTGTTTCAGTAACAGGTGCTCTTTTATGTATGTTGGTTGTTCTGTTCTTCAGGTTCCAAGCAAGGAAGAGAGGTTCAAAGAGAGAAGTTGAAATGAATAGTGAAGGGTTGCTTGCCACATCAATTTTTGATGGAAAAACATTGTACAAGGAAATCGTACAAGCAACCAAGAATTTTCATGATATGCACTGCATTGGAGAGGGTGGATTTGGAAAGGTCTATAAAGCTGAGTTGCCATCAGGAAATACTTTAGCTGTGAAGAAATTCCATTCACTGAATCAAGGTGAGACAGCAGATCAGAAGGAGTTTCTGAATGAGATAAGAGCATTAACAGAGATAAGACATCGAAATATCGTGAAGTTCTACGGCTTTTGCTCCCATCTAAGACACTCGTTTTTGGTCTATGAGTACCTGCAGATGGGCAATCTGGACAATGTGCTAAGTAATAATGAAGCCGCAAGAGAATTGGATTGGAATAAAAGGTTGAATGTCATAAAAGGTGTGGCAAATGCCTTGTCATACATGCACCATGAATGCTTGCCACCAATTATTCACAGAGACATATCAAGCAAGAATGTTCTGCTGGATTCAGAATTTGAAGCTCATGTTTCAGACTTCGGCATAGCCAAGCTTCTGAACCTAGACTCTTCCAATCAGTCTGTGCTAGCAGGCACATATGGATATATAGCACCAGGTGATGTACTGTGTAGTTACTCCTCTAAACGTTGAGTTAGTATTGTAAATTATCTACTATAACTACATATTTGGCATTGCAGAGCTTGCCTACACAATGAAGGTGACTGAAAAATGCGATGTCTATAGCTTTGGAGTGTTGGCGTTGGAAATCATCAATGGAAAGCATCCAAGTGATTTAATCTCTAGAATTTCATCACAATGTGCAGACACTGAGGTAGAGATGAACAATATGTTGGACCAAAGGTTATCTCCTCCGACACATGAAGTTGAAGACAAATTGGCGTTCACGGTGACTCTGGCATTCTCATGCATACGTATGAACCCACAGTCCCGGCCGGCTATGCAGTTTGTTTCTCAGCTCTTGTCAAACTAACTTTATTTTTCAGAGCCGTCACTACCATGTACTATGCTAGCTGAAGCGCAATTGCTGGGCAGCTGCTATCTAATTCCTCCACTTCATCGCAATGCACTTATTTTCATAGAGAATAATTAGCAACAGCTAAACCAATTAAAATTTAAGAAATTATGTTTTTAGTAGGACCTCCATATTTTTTGGTGGGATACACAGTGATTTTTAGTAATGTGTTAATTGAGTGGAAGTATACACTTGAATAAATGTTGGCAAGAAATTTTTGGTTAATTTTTACCAATATTCTCTCAATCTTAGAGTTTGTTACACTTTCATCCTCAGTTTCATATTGTTACCATAAAGTCCCCCAACTTAAAAAATATTATATAAAAGTCTCTCAATTTAAAAAATATTACATAAAAGTCTCTCATGCTAGAATCCCACACTATAAAATGAAAAGGTCGAGTTTGTTTAGTATTGTTGTTAGAACTGCCGTTAAAAAAAATATTTTCTTAAATATGATTTAAATAAATTTAATATGTTTTAGTATAAGAACACCAAAATAAGAAAATAATTTTTTTTCAAACTACTTTTTTCAATAGCATCTAAAATTGTACTTAAAAAAAAAAATGCTTTTTGACATTTGAAACTCAGTGTCAAATAGTTTTGAGAACTTTTTTCTTGTGCAAAAAAATTGGGGTAAGTATGTTAGATGGGTTTTATGATTTTAAAGTTGGAATTTCTTCTTTTTTTTTTTTTTTTGGAATGATTTGTTATGCTAAATATACCAAATTTATGTGTTTAGTTATGAAATTGCAGATTTCCAATTATTGTATGATTAATAGGGATAAATTTCAACAACTATTCCTGAACTTATATAATTGTAACACTACAGTCCTTTAACTTTAAAATGTGACATAAAACCTCATAAACTTTTAAATTTTACACAGTAAAATCCCTTTGACTTTCAATTATTGATTTTTCAGTTAGAAACTGATGTGAATAGCTCCCGCATAATGCTTAGTCAATAATTCTCTCTCCTCTCTTATGCAAAGTATAAAATTATTCTCTTAACGTATCAAAATTTATTCTGTCTATAGAGAGAGAAAAAATTCAATTTACACATGGCTTGAGAGAGAAAAGAGAAATACTGACTAAACTCTATGCTGAAACTGTCCAGGTCAGTGTCTAACTCAAAAACTGATAATTGGAGGTTAGAAAGGAACACTGAAGTCTAGTATTGTAATTTAACAAAGTTTTGTTAGTATTCACAATGGCAGAAAAAGGTAATTCAACGACCTAGGCTTGTTGTTTACGTCTAGAAATTTCTATATTTTGCATTTTTTATTTTTTTAAGAAAATTTTTATTTTTATTTTTTTATAAAATGCAAGAGAAAACATGAAAATCGCGCTCAATAATTTTCTAATTCAAAAAATAAATGGAAAACTATTCTTATCTTTCATAATTATAAAAAAAACAAATCATTGTAAAATATATTTTATTTTTTAAAATTTTTAACATGTGTATTTATTCATTTATTTTATAATAATATGATTATTTTTTATCATTCTAAATAATTATTCAATTATATGTATAAAAAGTTACGGTATAACTTTGATTATAAAAAAAGTAATTGTTTTCCACTTAGAAAATAGTTGAAAAACAAATTTTTTGTTATTAAAAAAATAATGAAAAATTCAAATCTTAATTAAATTTTTGCAAAACTGATTTTGTAGTTCTCTATTTGTAAAACTGGCACATGTGAACATAAAGCTCTATTTTAATTCTCTAAGTTAACTTTTGTACCAAACTATCTTAGTTTTCCACAAAGTGAACAAGTTTTCAAAGTTTCTATACGCAGAAATTTTAGAATTCAACTATTGTATTATGATCATTCATTAGAGTATGCTTCATTTGAATCTAAGAATAATCAACGGTTAAAATTTATCCATTGTACGACACCAAATAATTTTCCAGGGGCTTGTCAAAGAACAATGAAGTCAAGGCTTGTTGGTATTCGCAGTGCTAAAGAAAGCATTTGAACAACCTTGCCCTACGGGGGAGCTTGCGAAGGGAACACTGAAGTCATGTTAGTATTCATATAGTGAACTAAAGCTACATATATATGTGTAGATGGAATTCTGAAATGTAGAGTAAACAAACTATGGCAACATTGACCTTGGAGAATCTGCCCTCCCTCGTTTCCCTTGTTCTTTTCTTTCTGTTACATTTTTCGCTTCATGTTGCTTCAGACTCTGCTGAAGAAGCAAATGCTCTTCTCAAATGGGCAGCCAGTCTTCAAAACCAGGAGCATTTCAACCTATCTTCATGGCCTTTACTTCCAACAAATGCCACCAATTCCAAACCAAAAACAAGCCCATGCACTTGGCTTGGAATTTATTGCAACCGTGGAGAAAGGGTCTTTCGATTAAACTTGACAAATGCAGGTTTAAACGGTATGCTTCACGACCTTTCTTTCTCATCCTTTCCTGATCTTGAGTTTATTGATTTCAGCTCCAATGGACTTTTTGGTACGATCCCACTTGAAATCACTCAGCTTCCCAAACTCAGATATCTTGATTTATCAAATAATCAGTTATCAGGGATAATCCCGTCAGGGATTGGCCTCCTAACAAATCTTGAAACCCTGCACTTAGGTGAAAATGAACTAAATGGTTCAATTCCTGAAGAAATAGGTCAGTTAAGTTCCCTTATTGAGCTTTTCTTGTATAGCAACTATCTAGACGGTCATATTCCTGTTTCACTATGCAATTTGACCAAGATGGTTGCATTACGCCTCTATGATAATCAATTTTCTGGTACTATTCCTTTGAAAATGGGAGACCTCGCCAATTTGGTTGAACTTTTCATGGATTCCAATAGCTTTGAAGGTCCTATCCCTTTCACTTTTGGAAACTTGACAAAGCTAACTTATTTGTTCATGTATCGAAATCAACTTTCTGGTTCTATTCCCCCAGAAATTGGAAACCTGAAGTCTCTCAACTGGTTAAGCCTTTTTGGAAACAATCTTTCTGGCCCAATTCCATGGTCACTGGGTGGTCTGTCAAACCTCACCCTCCTTCATCTTTACAGAACTCAACTCTTCGGCTCCATTCCTGAAGAGTTAGGAAACTTAACGTCTATTTCTGATCTAGAGTTGAGCGCAAATCAACTTAATGGCTCTATTCCTTCTTTCTTGGGTAATTTGAGCGTCTTACAATATTTAAAGCTCCGTAGAAACCAATTTAGTGGTTCTATTCCTGCTTCTTTGAGTAATCTGAGGATCTTAAAAATCTTAACAGTCTTTGACAACCACTTAACTGGCCCTATTTCCTTGAGTAATTGATAACTGTATGTTGTGTCCGCAAGTGCACGGGTCACAGTAGTATAGTTTTAAAAATTGATATCGATCCCACAGGGAATTGTGCTTAAATTGGAAATAAAAGTATAAGCAAATTAGAATGACAAAAATTAAAAGATATTAAAAATAAAATCTAAAAATTAAAATTAAGACAAAAATTAAAGATGTAAAATGAAATTTGGAATTAAAATTGGTATTTGAGGAATTAAAACTAAATCAATCAATTAACTAAAATTAATTAAACTAGATTACCAAAAATTAATGTGGAATTTCTATTTATGAAATTTGAGAGGAATTAAATCTAAATTCAATAAAAATAAAAATAAAGTGATTATATAAATTTGATTTAAATTGGATTTAAACTGAAATTGCTATTTATGAGATTTGGAGGATTTAAATCTAAATTCAATGAAAATTAAATTGATTCTAGAGATTGGATTTTCAATATTGTTTGCATGTGATTTTTCCCTAATTTAGCCAAACACATGAGAATTGCAATTTTGAGGGAAATCAATTCTTAAATTTTTGAAACCTTTTTCAAGCATCTCAAAATTGGTTTTCATTAAATCAAACCCTGTTTTCACGGTATTTCAAATCTAACAAAAACCCAATTAATGCTCTAATTGATTTTTGGAAAGTTCCCCTTTATCTTCTTAGCTTATTTCTAACACCAAGAAAATAAAGTTTATTGCAAGATTATCCATCCCCAATATTCACTTTTCAGTCCATCTATTAAGGATTAAAACTTAACTTAATGAGGGCCCATTCATCAAGCAAGGAAATAAACACACAAGCAATAAATCAAAATATAACAATCTTCATTTAAATGGCTAAATCAGTTCAAAACCACAAAACAAATCAATATTTACAAACCCATCTCTAGAATCTCAATCAACTACTCACAAATCATTGTTTAAAAATAAACCCAAATGAAGAAATGAAGAAATAATGGAAATGTAAGCTTAAAGGGGTAGAAAAACCCAGCAGATTTGCAGCAGGATCTCTGCAGAAAAGTGCAGAAACTTGATCCTTCTTCTTCTTTGGAAGAAGATGCAGAAGATGCTCCTCCCTTTCCCTCTTTCTATCTTTCTAAAAATGCCTCCCTTGCTCTCTATGGAAAGAAAGTGATAAAGGGCACTTTATATAGGCGAGGGGACTGTTCTAGAATGGGTAAAAAGGGGAAGGATCCAGAAAGTGAGGTAAAAGGCTGGATGCGGAAATGCCACGTCAACAATTTTCCAGTAAAAATGACATAAGCCGAGTCAGTTGTGTCACGGGTTGTGTCGCTCTCGGCGTGGATATCTGACGATTGACACAACCTGCGACATGAGCTACTTCGGTTGTGCTGCAGGTTGTGTCGCTCTCGACCATTTTTTTTTTTTTTTCTCAACTTCAAAATTTTTGCAATTCGATTTTAATCTCCTCCAAATGGCTACTCTGATCAAAATACATCAAATTTCTCTAGATTTAACCTACAAAACAAATAAATTCCAAAAATTAAACTAAGAAATGTGAAAATTATAAAATTGACTAAATATATACTAATATCTAAAATAATAGCTATGAATAAGGGTAAATTATGTGCAAAAATTACTCCTAAATGATGATCTAAAATGCATGCATCAAATTCCCCCATACTCAAACTCTTGCTTGTCCTCAAGCAAAATTTCATTGAAACTCATTTGGAAGGGAATAGAATCAGTCTTTGAAAACACAAAATTCACTAATCCAAACCACCAACTTAACTCTAGCCACCAACATTCCAAATTCCCACCAGCCAAAGCACAAAGAATGAAGCAAGCACTCTCAACTATTACAGAATAGCTAAGAATTAACCAATCAACCCAAGCAACAATTACCAACCAGCTACAAGAGTTAATTGTGCCAAAACAAACCTAAATGAAATAGATAGCCAATGTGTCTCAAATAGATGGTGAGTAATGTATGGAAGATTATATTGCCAAACCCATATGCAAGCATAAAAGATCTAACTCTACTAATGTAACAAGCATTTTTCAAAGAATCATTAGGTCTTTTTAAGGGTTGTAATGGGGTCTAATAGGGTAAAATTGTGGTTAACAAAGAAAGGGAATAAGGTAAACAAAATATGAAAATAATATTAATCATGAAACTCAAAGTGCATCCATTTTTTTTTTTTTTTTTTTTTAAATCAAGAGGAAAGAAATTCACAATGAATCTCAAGTGCTATCACAATGATTATACAAAGGGACTACTTTTTATGCTTATTTATTTTATTTTGATTTTGTATGTGTCCCTATTTCATGTCACACCCAAAATTACCTTTGGGATATTTTGGTGACCTTTTCTACTTTTCACAATTATTCTAGCACTTTTCAAGATGTTTCAATCCTCTGAGATTTTTTTTTTTATTTTTATTTTTATATTATCATTTTTTTATGCACTTAATTGCTAAAATACTATTCTCATAGATAGGTGGTAGTGTTTAGGTTTAATGGCTAGGTAAATGATTTGGGTTCCAAAGAAATTAGGGATTTAAGGTTCAAGGGGGTTTGCAAGGGTTAAAATGAAATTAAGGTAGGTTAAGGCTAAATGTGAGGTTTAAAATATGAAGAAATGCCTAAATCATATTCTTATCAAATGCAAGTTAAAAATTTCGCTTTGAAAGATCTAAGATGCTTGTTCTAGGAATGGTGAGACGACAATGACCATTTTCTTTCTTAAAGGCTTATCCAGACACTCAAAACTCAAAATAACTAATCAGAATCTGTATTCCTAGATGAATGTATTAATTTTCAGCTATTAAGTAAGAGAAAGAATAATGCTTAAGACTTTGTACCCAGCTGGAACTTTCATTCCACTAACCATCTAAAGGCAAGTTGGTTTGCTTGAATAAGTGGCTTATGGAGTTCAAAGACTGGTTTAAAAAATCCAAAAATTTTAAATGAAATGCATGAATGTAAATGTATGATGAATCTATATGCAACTAAGTACTAAGTATATATGAAGCTATATGCAGTGTAAATATGTGAATATGTACAAGTATGAGTGTGTCGCTATATGCAAATGAAAAAGGAAAAATAATTTTTGCAAAAAATTTACCCTCTCCCCCATACTCAGAATGAACATTGTCCTCAATGTTAAAAGGGTGCAAGGAATGGGATAATTGGGCTATATGTGCATAGAGAATTATTACCCTGTTGCATAAGCGATAGCACAACTTGTGTTGACAGTGACACAAGCTGAGATGAGAATTATTACCTCATTGAAGTGCAGCCAATTTAATTAGATAAAATGTGGACAGCTGCTGCACTCATTGCAAAAGAAACAGTGCAATGGAATCCATTAAATCGATTAATCTCAAAAATTTGGAATAGGGAAGTTAAGCGCAGATAATATAATTATCAAGTGTAAATTCTGAAAGAGCATATTAAAGCAAGTGAGCAATGTACTAAAAACATAAAAGAAAAATGTATGTTATGAGGAACTAAAAAAAACTGAATAAGTAAATGGTTAAAATAAAAACAACACAAGCAAAATATTAACAAGTTCAAAATACTAATTAACGAAATTAAAGACATGAAATGTAAATGGAGAATAAAAGCTGGTCAGTCGGGTATGAGAAGTCCTTTGCCCTTGCCATCTTGTGACGGTGGTGGTGCTTGTGGTGGCTGCTGTGGAGAGAGAATGTTCAAAATCAGTGCTTGGTTTGTTTCGATCTTCTCCAGCTTAGCTCGCATGACTTTCAATTCATCTTGCATTTCAGCACTTCGATCCAAATATATGTCAGCTAAATCTCGTAGTGTCTGAAAATTGACCTCTGTAATTTGCCGAAAAGAATAGATCTCATCACTGAGATTCTCCATGAATGTCAAAAGAGTTGCTATGGATGGTCCAGAAGCAGTTGATGAAGCAGGTTGAGCGGCTGGTGGAGCTCGGCGTGAAGGTTGTGTGGGAGGCTGCACAAATGGTCGCTCAGATTCTGAGGAGGAACTAATGGCAGTGGGAGAACCAGGTGGTTTGTCTGTTAGTGCAGGAATCTCATACTGCTTGGTAGCTTCATTTTTGATACAAAATTTTTGGTTGGCAAGATGAGGTCCATCCAAAAATAACAAACCAGTAGGAAGAGCAGGACACTTGTGCATTTGAGGATTAAACCCAAAATAATGTGCAATAGGTGTGACCAAGCCTCCAAAGACAATACTACCAGTACCCCTAGTGGTCTGGCGAATCACATGGCGGCAGAAATAATAACCAGGGGAAGCCTTTCTGCCAGTTTTTGCACACCACAAAAAGAATAGATCATACTGTGACATTGTGCCAACACTGGATCCTCTGCCTAAAATTGTATTTGCAATTAGGCGCTGAAGCAATCTCAAGGCATGGTTCTCAATTTTGGAGGCTTTACTGTGTCCTGGTTTGAAGTTGCCGGCTGAAGGTGCAATGCGCTTCCAAAATTCACACGCATTATAGTCCCATTGGTTAGTAGGTATTTTGAACAGACCATCAGGGGGAAAGCCAAAGATATGGTGAAAATTATCCATAGACAGCACCCTATCTTGACCAAGGCATCTAAAATGGATCGTCAAGTCATTGTCCAAAGCAATTTTATGCTCATTAGTGGACAGGGAGGCCAGAAATTCCTGCACTAAAATGGGGTAGACCAGTTCCTGTTTATGTGCAAATCGCACCCAACCTAAAGCATCTAACAGAGACTGCATTTCATCATAAATCTTCAAGGTTTTAAGTGTAGACACATCCAAATACCTTGTTTGAATCATTTGTCGGGCTGCAACCCTTGCCTTATTTTTCTTCATTTTGGCAGTAGGTAGTGTCCAATGTATAGCAGTAGGCGAAGAGGAAGGGAATGCAAGGTTACCTCTAGATGTACCGGGGCGCTTGACCGCTGATTTCGGAATGCCACGTCGGTCAGCAGGCGCGGCGGGCATTGGAGGCGGGCTTGGGGGTTGTTGTGCGGCTGGTTCGGGTTGTTTCAGCCGCCACTCGATTTGTGAGGTTTGATACTTTTCGCCTTTTTCTTTTTGAGTGTGGCGATCGGAGCATCAGCAGAATGGGCCGGCGATGGGTCGGCGTGCATGGGTGGGGTGGTTTGGGGCTGCGGTGCGTGTGAGGAGTGGGGAGGCGAGTTTTCGAATGATAATGGAGAGTCGGTCATGGTGAAATGGAGGGTCGTGATCGGGGAAAGAGAAATATGGGAAGAGTTGCGGCCGGTGAAGGCGACGGGAAAAATGGAGGTTACGGCAGGGAGGGTTGTGTCGGGGGCGATGTCGAGAGGAAGATGAAGGTAATGGGCTATCGGGTTAGGGTCTTTAGGTTTGGGTTGTGGGCTTGGGTATAGGCTTTTGGGTTTTGTTTGGATTTTAGGTTTAATTTCAGGCTTGGGCTGGTACGGTTTTAGGGCTTTGGGTTTGCTGCTAGCCCATTCCGGTGAAGGGAGTTTTTATCCCAAAAGGGTGCCCAGCGAACACAAGCGGCGACACAAGCAAAACCCGGTTATGTAATCTGCTGCCCAATTTGACCAAATTTCATAGCACCTAAAAAAATTGAAACAAATTAGATTTCAAATAATTAAACCTTCATAACATGAATTCTAATTGTCCAACTTGTTGTGTTCATCAAATACTCGCACAAAATAATTTTTTCAAAGCACCAATTCACACACCATATTCAAATAATTTTCTTGTTAAACCAAGATGTTAATATTTGGAAAAAATTTTATCTTGAAATTAACCAAAAGGGCAATGAATCCAGCAATATGAACCAGCAAATATTCAACAAAAGAGAGATGAAAATTATAAGTGAACAAATCAAAAAACTAAAATTTAAAGCTAAAATTTAAAGCTAAAAAAAATAAAATTTTTATTGCTCATTTGCTTGCAATACATTGCATCCCATCTGCACAAGGAAATTAGAACAATGTTAAACTCTAAATACGGAGTATATAAAAAACTTAAAACAAATGAAAGAAAAATTGGGAGTTATGCACAAAAATGCTAAGTTTAGGTCTTTAGCTTGACCATACTTACTCAAAATTTCATGGAGAATGAGAAAGATAGCAAGTTGCTATCTTCTCAATTGGCTCACCAACTGAATAGTGCCTCAACCTTTGCCCATTTACCTTGAAATTACCCGATTTTTCACCAAAAATTTCAACAGCACCATGGGGTAAAACTTTCACAATTTTGAATGGACCTGACCACCTTGATTTTAATTTTCCTGGAAAAAATTTCAACCTTGAATTGAATAAGAGAACCAAATCTCCTTCTTTTAAGTCCTTTTTCTTGATATGCTTATCATGCCATTTTTTAGTTCTTTCTTTATAGATCCTAGCATTTTCATAAGCATCAAGTCTCAATTCTTCTAATTCATCAAGTTGCAAAAGTCTTTTATGTCCAGCAGCTTGTAAATCAAAATTGATTGCTCTAATGGCCCAATAAGCTTTGTGTTCTAACTCTACGGGCAAATGGCATGATTTCCCAAAAACTAACCTATAAGGTGTAGTTCCTATGGGGGTTTTAAATGCTGTTCTATATGCCCAAAGAGTGTCATCTAATTTAAGGGACCAATCTTTTCTGGACTTATTGTGATTTTCTCCAAGATTTGCTTGATTTCTCTATTTGTGATTTCTACTTGGCCATTTGTTTGAGGGTGATATGGTGTGGCAATCCTATGCTTTACCCCATATTTTCTCATCAATTTTTCAAATTGGTGGTTGCAAAAATGGCTACCACCATCACTGATTATGGCACGTGGGGCACCAAACTTGGTCAAAACAAAATTTTTTAGAAATTTTACCACAACTTTTGCATCATTGGTAGGTGTAGCAATAGCTTCTACCCATTTAGATACATAGTCCACCCCTACCAAGATATATTTATTTCCATAAGAAGATGGAAATGGCCCCATGAAATCAATTCCCCACACATCAAATAATTCAACTTCTAATATGGATTGTTGAGGCATCTCATCTCTTTTGGAAATGTTGCCTACCCTTTGACACCTATCACACTTGCTTACAAAGTCTCTCACATGTTTAAACATTTTAGGCCAATAAAAACCTGATGTCAAGACTTTTTCAACAGTTTTTGAGACACTAAAATGACCACCATATTCAGAGGAATGACAATGGTAAATAACATCATGCATTTCTTCCTCTGGTATACATCTCCTAATTATTCCATCATTACATCTTCTAAACAAAAGAGGTTCTTCCCAAGAATAAAATTTAACATCATGCAAGAATCTTTTCTTTTCTTTGCCAAGATAAATCAGTGTGAGGACACCACAAGACAAGAAATTCACAATATCGACAAACCATGGAAGTGCAGAATTCAACATATACAATCGCTCATTTATGAAAAATTCATCAATTGGCACAATTTCATCATCTTTATTTTCGGTTTTATCCTAGAAAGGTGATCAGCCACCACATTCTCAACACCCTTTTTATCTCTTATTTCCAAATCAAATTCTTGAAGTAACAATATCCATCTAATCAACCTAGATTTAGCTTCTTTCTTGCTCATTAAATACTTTATTGCTGCATGATCAGTGAAAACAATTACCTTTGAGTTGACCAAATAAGAACGGAATTTATTAAGTGCAAATACTACCGCAAGGAACTCCTTTTCAGTTGTAGCGTAATTGACTTGGGCTTCATCAAGGGTTCGGCTTGCATAGTAAATTGCATAATGTTTCATATCTTCCGTGGCCAAGGACGGCTCAACGAGAAACTCACTTGCATCACACATAATTTCGAATGGCAAAGTCCAATCCGGGGGTTGCATGATAGGAGCTGTTGTTAATGCCGTCTTTAACCTGCAAAAAGCAACCATACAATCTTGATTAAAATCAAATTTAACATCATGATTCAAAAGATTTGTTAAGGGTTTAGCAAGTTTAGAAAAATCCTGAATAAATCGCCGGTAAAACCCGGCATGTCCAAGGAAACTTCGCACTCCTTTTACAGTGGTTGGAGGGGGCATTTTTTCAATAATTTCTATTTTGGCTCTATCCACTTCAATTCCCCTATTTGAGATTAAATGCCCTAAAACGATCCCTTCTTGGACCATAAAGTGGCATTTCTCCCAATTCAATACTAGGTCATTATCAGCACATCTCTGCAAAATTTTAGACAAATTAGTCAAGCATGAATCAAAATTAGTGCCATAAACTGAAAAGTCATCCATGAAGACCTCCATAATTTCTTCAATAAAATCAGAAAAAATGGCCATCATGCACCTTTGAAATGTGCCAGGTGCATTACACAATCCGAATGGCATCCTTCGATAGGCAAAGGTGCCATAGGGACAGGTAAAGGTAGTTTTTTCTTGGTCATCAGGATGTATTGGAATTTGAAAGAAACCAGAATATCCATCTAAGTAACAAAAGAATGAATGCTTGGCTAATCTCTCTAACATTTGATCCATAAAAGGAAGGGGAAAATGGTCTTTTCTTGTAGCATTGTTCAACTTCCTATAGTCTATGCACATTCTCCAACTATACTTGATTCTAGTGGGTATCAATTCATTATTCTCATTTTTAACAATGTCACCCCACCTTTTTTGGTACAACATGCACAGGACTAACCCACTCCTTTATCGGAAATAGGGTAAATAATTCCAGACTAGTAATTTTAGGATTTCCTTTTTCACAACATCCTTCATTGTAGGATTCAATCTTCTTTGGTGTTCAATGGAAGGTTTACTATTTGGCTCAAGGAAAATCCTATGCATACAAACTGTTGGACTAATTCCCTTTATATCATCAATTGCATAACCCAAAACTCTCTTATATTTTCTCAAAACTCTCAACAATTTGTCAATCTCAATATCAGTCAAACATGCATTAATTATAACAGGATATGTTTCATTGGGTCCAAGAAAAGCATACCTGAGGTTGGAAGGAAGAGGTTTAAGATCTACCTTTGGGGCATCCTCTACCTTTAATGATGGTGGTTTGATCTCCAGATTTTGTACTCCTTCAAGTTGAAAAATTGTGGCTTCAGGATGTGGTGGAGAGCTTTCCACGTATTGCGCAAAAATAGGCATGTTGTGATGATCCTCATCAATGCTCCCACCTTGGACTAAGCAATTTTAAAGAGGGTCTTGTGGCTGACTTTGTCCAAATGCTCTTGAACAATCTCATCAATAATGTCTACCCGCAAACAAGACTCAACTTCTTCATGTTTCCTTTTCATGGCTGGATTGATGTTGAATATCATTTGATCATCTCCCACTCTAAGTGTCAATTGCTCACCCTTTACATCAATTAATGCACCAGCTGTTGCCAAAAAGGGTCTTCCCAATAAGATAGGAACTTTTGTGTCTTCTTCCATATCTAAAATGACAAAATCCACCGGAATGTAGAATTTCCCAACCTTGATAGGCACATTTTCAAGAATGCCTTCCGGATACTTAATTGAACGGTCAGCTAATGAAAGATACATGTTTGTGGGCTTCAACTCTCCCATATTCAACTTCTCATATATTGAAAGTGGCATTAGGCTGACGCTAGCTCCAAGGTCACATAAGGCATTTGCCACACAATTATCACCAATATGACAAGGGATGGAAAACACACCCGGATCTTTGAGTTTGGGAGGTAACTTCTTCTGAATTATAGCACTGCATTGCTCTCCCAAGTTGATGGTGTCATAATCTTCTAGCCTTCTCTTGTTGGAAAGAATCTCCTTCAAAAACTTGGCATAACTTGGCATTTGGGATAGTGCCTCAGTGAATGGCACATTGATATACAATTTCTTTAGCATTTCAAGGAACTTGCCAAATTGTTTGTCTAGCTTGTGCTTGATGAATCTTTGAGGGTAGGGAAGGGTGGGCTTATAAGGTTCAGGTGGGATGTATGGTTTTTCTCCCTCATCTTGCTCACTTTTGCTTTCTTCTTCTTTTTCATTTTTCTTGCTCTCAACTGAATTTTCTTCTTTTGTGCTCTCTTTTTCTTCTCTCTTGTTTTCACTTTCTTGACCAACTTTTTTACCACTTCTCAAGGTTACAGCCTTACATTGTTCATGAGGGTTTTGTGGTTGGCTAGGTAGTTTCCCATAGGAATTGCTTCCTGATGAGCTTGCTTGTTGCGCCAATTGAGTCTCCAACATGCGGTTGTGGACTTGTAATTGATCCATGGTTTGTCTCATGTGTTGCATTTCTTCCTCCAATTTGCTATTCATTTTGCTTTGTTCAGCAAAAAATTTCTCCATCATGCTTTCCAAGGTTGGCTTCGGTTCATGAGGTGGAAGGGATTGTTGTGATCTTGCTTGATATCCAGGTGGTGGTTGTCTTGTGGGCTGAAATTGAGACTGAAATTGAGGTCTATTCTGCTGCACATGCTGCTGGTTATGAGCATAATTTGAGCTTTGGCCTTGTTGAGCAAAAGTTGCTTATGGTCTCCATGTTGAGTTGTTCATATTAGAATAAGAATTTCCCATAGGTTTCTGTTGATAACCTCCTGCATAAGCAGCTTGTTCTTGCAAATAATCATCTCCATAAGAAGAGTAATCAACTCCACAACTTTGAGTTCCATCTGTGAAGGCAACTTGTTGCATAGTTGTAGGAGTTGAGGTTGTTGCCTTTGTGCAAAAATCACTAAGAAGCTGAGTCAACTGGTCAAATCTTGCATTCATGTAGCTAACTGAGTCTAGTTCATAGATCCCAGCTTTCTTTGGCTCAAGTGCTCTAGGATTTCCCCATAAATGGGTATTATGAGCAATCTTTTCTAATAGATCATAGCATTCTTCACTTGTCATTCTCATGAAATCTCCTCCTGCTTGTGAATCAATTGTGTTTCTTATGGCTGGAGTAACTCTGGTGTAGAAATTCTGAACAATCATCCATTTGGGTATTTCATGATGAGGACATTGCCTTTCAAGCTCCTTAAATCTCATCCAAGATTCATACAAAGTTTCATCATCTCTTGGTTTAAAAGCTACCATCAGATTCCTCAAATGAGTGGTTTTCCCAGGTGGGAAAAATTGAGATAGAAAAGCTTGAGATAGCTGCTCCCAAGTAGCTATAATAGCTTGTGGAAGTGAGTCATACCACTCCAATGCTGAATCCCGAAGAGAGAATGGAAATAAAGTGAGTCGAATCACTTCATCAGAAACTCCAGGCTGCCTTTGTGTGCCACATATCATTAAAAATTTCTTCAAATGAGAATGAGGATTTTCAAGTGGGGTACCTCCAAATTGTGAATTCTGAACCATTTGAATAAGACCAGTTTTTAATTCAAATTGATTAGCTCCAATAATAGGTCTGTTATCTCTCACATCAGTACATCTAGGAAAAGCATAATCTAACATGGATCTTCTTTGAGGATCATTTTGATTAACAACAGCATTTTGATCGTTTTGCTCATTTCCTCCATTGTCTCCACCAATAGCTCTATTTTGATTCTCCATATTTTCTATTGTCTCCTCTTGCTCAAATATTTGTTGTTCTTCTTTTTCTGCTTCTTTTCTTCTTTTGTATTCCTTTTTGTTGGCTCGACAGAATTTTTCAATTTCAGGATTGAACAACAATTCGGTGTCGCTTGTGCTTTTCGATCGTCTCATAAACAAGAAAAGTACCTGAAAAACACAAGGAACAATAGTGAAAATAAAAGAAAATAAAAATTCTAATCAGCTTAAAACAATTAAAATCCAACTTAAAACAAACAATTCCCCGGCAACGGCGCCAAAAACTTGATAACTGTATGTTGTGTCCGCAAGTGCACGGGTCACAGTAGTATAGTTTTAAAAATTGATATCGATCCCACAGGGAATTGTGCTTAAATTGGAAATAAAAGTATAAGCAAATTAGAATGAAAAAAATTAAAAGATATTAAAAATAAAATCTAAAAATTAAAATTAAGACAAAAATTAAAGATGTAAAATGAAATTTGGAATTAAAATTGGTATTTGAGGAATTAAAACTAAATCAATCAATTAACTAAAATTAATTAAACTAGATTACCAAAAATTAATGTGGAATTTCTATTTATGAAATTTGAGAGGAATTAAATCTAAATTCAATAAAAATAAAAATAAAGTGATTATAGAAATTGGATTTAAATTGGATTTAAACTGAAATTGCTATTTATGAGATTTGGAGGATTTAAATCTAAATTCAATGAAAATTAAATTGATTCTAGAGATTGGATTTTCAATATTGTTTGCATGTGATTTTTCCCTAATTTAGCCAAACACATGAGAATTGCAATTTTGAGGGAAATCAATTCTTAAATTTTTGAAACCTTTTTCAAGCATCTCAAAATTGGTTTTCATTAAATCAAACCCTGTTTTCACGGTATTTCAAATCTAACAAAAACCCAATTAATGCTCTAATTGATTTTTGGAAAGTTCCCCTTTATCTTCTTAGCTTATTTCTAACACCAAGAAAATAAAGTTTATTGCAAGATTATCCATCCCCAATATTCACTTTTCAGTCCATCTATTAAGGATTAAAACTTAACTTAATGAGGGCCCATTCATCAAGCAAGGAAATAAACACACAAGCAATAAATCAAAATATAACAATCTTCATTTAAATGGCTAAATCAGTTCAAAACCACAAAACAAATCAATATTTACAAACCCATCTCTAGAATCTCAATCAACTACTCACAAATCATTGTTTAAAAATAAACCCAAATGAAGAAATGAAGAAATAATGGAAATGTAAGCTTAAAGGGGTAGAAAAACCCAGCAGATTTGCGTGAGGATCTCTGCAGAAAAGTGCTGAAACTTGATCCTTCTTTGCTTTGGAAGAAGATCTGAAGATGCTCCTCCCTTTCCCTCTTTCTATCTTTCTAAAAATGCCTCCCTTGCTCTCTATGGAAAGAAAGTGATAAAGGGCACTTTATATAGGCGAGGGGACTGTTCTAGAATGGGTAAAAAGGGGAAGGATCCAGAGAAAGTGAGGTAAAAAGGCTGGAGTAACGGAAATGCCACGTCAACAATTTTCCAGTAAAAATGACATAAGCCGAGTCAGTTGTGTCACGGGTTGTGTCGCTCTCGGCGTGGATATTTGACGATTGACACAACCTGCGACATGAGCTACTTCGGTTGTGCTGCAGGTTGTGTCGCTCTCGGCCATTTTTTTTTTTTTTCTCAACTTCAAAATTTTTGCAATTCGATTTTAATCTCCTCCAAATGGCTACTCTGATCAAAATACATCAAATTTCTCCAGATTTAACCTACAAAACAAATAAATTCTAAAAATTAAACTAAGAAATGTGAAAATTATAAAATTGACTAAATATATACTAATATCTAAAATAATAGCTATGAATAAGGGTAAATTATGTGCAAAAATTACTCCTAAATGATGATCTAAAATGCATGCATCAGTAATCTGAAAAAGTTGTCAATTTTAGAACTCTCTGGCAATCGGTTTACTTATTTTTTGCCTCATAATAATTGCATGAGCGAATCACTTCTGGTTTTGGATGCAAGAGACAACAATTTGAGAGGTCCAATAAGTGCACGAGCTTAGTTACAATTTTTCTTGGTAGTAACCAACTCGACGGAAACCCATTTGAGGACTTTGTTTTCAACTCAAACTTACGACACATGGATCTAACTCGCAACAAATTTTCTGGTCAGATCTCAAGCATTTGGAAATGGAGGTCACAAATAGAGGCCATACGTGTTGCAGGAAACAATATTACTGGCGTGATACCACCTGAGATTGGAAACTTTAAGCAACCACGTGAACTTGATCTTTCTTCAAATCATATATCTGGGAAGATTCCGAATGAACTGGGAGAGTCAACGTCTCTGCTGGAGCTAGCTTTGAATCAAAATCAACTTTCTGGAGCTATACCTTCAGAACTTGGATCTCTGATCAATCTTGAGTACATGGACTTGTCCACAAACAGATTGAGCGAGCCAATTCCAGAAGATACTGGTGACTTGGTGAAACTACACTACTTGAATTTGAGCCACAACAAGTTGAACAAAGCAATTCCAAAGCAGCTGGGTGAGTTGGTTCACCTCTCGCAGCTAGATTTGGCTCATAACTTGCTGAAAGGAAATTTTCCTATAGAATTCGCGAAACTTGAGAGCTTGGAGGAACTGATTATCTCTCATAATAATCTCTCTGTTTCATCCCCAACGCTTTTGAAGAAATGCATGTTTTGTGGAATATCGATATATCCTACAACCACTTTCAGGGTCCAATTCCCAATAGCAAAGCTTTTCAACATGCTTCTATAGAAACTCTGCGTGGTAACAAAGGATTGTGCGGCAATTTTAGTGGCTTGGACCCTTGCTCGGGGCAAAAACAAGTCTCGAAGAAGGGCACTAAAATTATGCTTATAATTTTACTCCCTGTTTCAGTAACAGGTGCTCTTTTACGTATGTTGGTTGTTCTGTTCTTCAGGTTCCAAGCAAGGAAGAGAGGTTCAAAGAGAGAAGTTGAAATGAATAGTGAAGGGTTGCTTGCCACATCAATTTTTGATGGAAAAACATTGTACAAGGAAATCATACAAGCAACCAAGAATTTTCATGATATGCACTGCATTGGAGAGGGTGGATTTGGAAAGGTCTATAAAGCTGAGTTGCCATCAGGAAATACTTTAGCTGTGAAGAAATTCCATTCACTGAATCAAGGTGAGACAGCAGATCAGAAAGAGTTTCTGAATGAGATAAGAGCATTAACAGAGATAAGACATCGAAATATCGTGAAGTTCTACGACTTTTGCTCGCATCTAAGACACTCGTTTTTGGTCTATGAGTACCTGCAGATGGGCAATCTGGACAATGTGCTAAGTAATGATGAAGCCGCAAGAGAATTGGATTGGAATAAAAGGTTGAATGTCATAAAAGGTGTGGCAAATGCCTTGTCATACATGCACCATGAATGCTTGCCACCAATTATTCACAGAGACATATCAAGCAAGAATGTTCTGTTGGATTCAGAATTTGAAGCTCAAGTTTCAGACTTCGGCATAGCCAAGCTTCTGAACCTAGACTCTTCCAATCAGTCTATGCTAGCAGGCACATATGGATATATAGCACCAGGTGATGTACTGTGTAGTTACTCCTCTAAACATTGAGTTAGTATTGTAAATTATCTATTATAACTACATATTTGGCATTGCAGAGCTTGCCTACACAATGAAGGTGACTGAAAAATGCAATGTCTATAGCTTTGGAGTGTTGGCGTTGGAAATCATCAATAGAAAGCATCCAAGTGATTTAATCTCTAGAATTTCATCACAATCTGCAGACACTGAGGTAGAGATGAACAATATGTTGGACCAAAGGTTATCTCCTCCGACAGATGAAGTTGAAGACAAATTGGCGTTCACCGTGACTCTGGCATTCTCATGCATACGTATGAACCCACAGTCCCGACCGGCTATGCAGTTTGTTTCTCAGCTCTTGTCAAATTAACTTTATTTTTCAGAGCCGTCACTGCCCTGTACTATGCTAGCTGAAGCGCAATTGCTGGGCAGCTGCTATCTAATTCCTCCACTTCATCGCAATGCACTTATTTTCATAGAGAATAATTAGCAACAGCTAAACCAATTAAAATTTAAGAAATTATGTTTTTAGTAGGACCTCCATATTTTTTGGTGGGAAACACAATGATTTTTAGTAATGTGCTAATTGAGTGGAAGTATACACTTGAATAAATGTAGGCAAGAAATTTTTGGTTAATTTTTACCAGCATTCTCTCAATCTTTGTTACACTTTCATCCTCAGTTTCATATTTGTCGACACCATATTTTGGCCGATCACCAAAGTCAATGAACTTTGAATGTCGACTCCCAACTGACATTCTTGGGTTACAAGTAACTTGATTAGGAAATAAACCAATTCTGCATCTAATCGAATGCTTTCCGATCTCTTAATAAAGGAGATCACACCAACATCAGGTCCCCATGCCATTCAATCTCATTTCCGATCTCTTGTCAAAGGAAATCAAACCAATATCAGGTCTTCGTGCCATCCAGTCTTATTTCCGATCTCTCCTTTATAAATACTGTGGAAAATCATTTAATAAAGTTAAGGTTTCAGTCCGACTTAATAGTGTTTCTAATCTAAAGTATTCAAATCAAGTTTCCAATTTTAATGATCTAAATTTCTACCTGATGTTTGGTCCCGCCTGAGGCCGATCTCATGCTTACAATATTTTTCCGATCTCTTATGCTTAGATAAATAATCGCTTTTAAGTTTAATGTTCTAGTATGTTCAAACAATCAAGCACTCATACAATTTGGATACTTTCCGATCTCGCCAAGAGATTGAGCAAAAGGGATTCCATTTCATTTCAAGATAAAAGTACAAGTCATTCGGTTGGAGGATCACCCCCAGCCTGTTCTACATCAACATTTCGCTCACCCTCTCTATCTCCCTCGGGCTCCTCCTCGCTCTCGTCTTTGGCCTCTGGGGCGAGCTCGTTCATCCAGGAGAAGTCCTCTTCGGGATACCATTTCTTCAGCTCAGCCATAAGGTCGTTATGAGCATTCACATAAGCCCCGGCCTCCTTCTTAGTGCTCTCCTCTTCCTTAGCTTGAAGTTCCTCATCCTTGGATCGGAGCTCTTCCTCCTTCGCTCGAAGGTCTTCAGCATAACGAGTGAGAACGGTAGACCCACTAGCTCGAAAGTCTTCGAGTTCCCGTTCCACTTCAATGATCCTTTCCTCATAACGCTTCATCTGATCCTCCATTCTAGCGATGTACTCGTTAGCAGAGGAGAGCTGAGCTTGTGCAGCAAAGGCATCTTGGACCGCCTTAAGGATCTCTTTCTTTAAGCCGTGGGCTTTCTCTCTGAGAATATGCTGGTTCGCAATGGCCTCTAAGCCTAAGCTCATTGTCTGAGCCAAGATATCATCCAAGCTCTCCTCTGCCAATCGGTTTCTGTATTCTTGGAAGCAAATAGAAGCTCCCATGACTTTAGCTAGGCCAGGATTCCCCCTAGTAGAGCAGTTCCTTTCCAATGATTGGATCAGAAGCTGTGCGCCCCGAGAAAGTGTCCTGACCGTGGGACCATATGACTCCCCTTCTACGTTGGAAGAGCTCGGAGGAGGAGGAGGGGGAGGTGGAAGCTCGATTTGTTGAGGAGCCGGGGGGAGGACTTCTACCTCAGGGATCAATTGCTCCTGAGGTCGGGGAGGAGAGCTCGGCACCTTTATGGATTCACGATGAGGGGTCTGAGTATCAGCAGTGGTGACCCCCTTCATCACCCTCACTTTTCTGGAGACCTCCCTCTTTCGTTTATGGCTCTCCCTAGAAGCATCACCACCCGCCATACTTGCACGAAAAAGAAAGTCAGTGAGTTCGCTAGGATTTAGAGACCAGAGATATGGGTGGTACCAGGGCTGAGGTCAGAGAGCTAAAGCTCGTATTCTTCGCCAGTGATCAGCTGCATCATCCAATACTGCAGTTCGACCATTACTGCGTCTAAGCAAGAGAATTTCTGAGTGGACGCCTGAGACTTTAACTCTTTCACCACGGCATCCTCGTCCTTATTTAAAGTGATCCTTTTTGGGATCGGAGCGACCAGGTGTTGCCAACTCCATGGGATCCCCTCAAAGCCATTTCGAATCTTGCTCCTCAAGAT
Organism: Hevea brasiliensis; assembly: GCF_030052815.1. Lineage (NCBI taxonomy): Eukaryota > Viridiplantae > Streptophyta > Magnoliopsida > Malpighiales > Euphorbiaceae > Hevea > Hevea brasiliensis. The sequence goes on from NC_079505.1 coordinate 5,354,183, forward strand.
GAAGAACCGGTTCTTCCAATTCTTCAATGAAGAAGGAAGATCGGTAACGAGAGAATAATGAGGTTTAGCTTGGAAGAACCAAAACTCATCATCTTTCCTTCGGGCGAGCCTATGCAGCTCGGCAAAGACTTTGGCTGTGGGTTCCAGTCCCTTAGCTCGGCAGAGGCCCCGGAAGGCTATTAGAGTCCACCAGGAGTTCGGATGCACTTGGGCTACCGAGACATGGTGCAATTTTAGGACAGCCATGTAAAATTCATCAAAGGGAAAACAGAGCCTGGCCTTCAGTTGCTCTTCATACACCATGATGAGATAGCCCTCATTAAAGAAATGGTCGGCCCAATGATCGTCATGGCATTTGATCAGTTCAAAGGAGTCGATCCAGAAATTGTACTCCTAGCTTATAGATTGGAGATCGGTTTCTCTCAAGACTGAAGGCAACTCATCGATTGGCAAGTTGTCTCTTCTCAAAGATGCCCCTCGCCTCGGTTTGGCACCCGAACTAGTTATCGGGACGAGGCCTCTGCTGGCTTGACCACCCGATCTAAATTACGTCACCCTCTTCCAAGGTCCACGAAATGTGGACAGAAGACGGACTCGCAGCTCTCTGACACTCGGTGCTGCTCATTTTCAAAAGAAACCAGAGAAGTTTAACTAAGAAAAGATCAAAACCCTTACCAGAATATAATCGGTATCGGAAAAACTTGAAGAAACGAGAGAATTTTGGAATCGCTCGCAAAGTGCTGAGAATGACATAAGGGAGCAACTGACTGACCATTCCCCCTATTTATACCTATCTGAGCATTCAATGCTCACAGTGTCCCAAGCGACGCATCAGTTAGCGAAATCCGCCACTTTCCTGACATGTCGCAGGAAGATTCCAGAAACACCATAAATAAAATAAAAGGAGATCAGCTGGCTAAGGTCGTCAAATTAAGGCCGATGTTCAGAGTCACAGATCGGCTAAGGATGATTTAGCTAGGAACCAGATCGGATACGCACATCAGAGATCAGAAAATAACTAATGCAATAATTAAATGATAACCGTCAAATAAAATTTCATTTCATCTCCAAAAGGTCAGATTACATCATTTAGGCGATCTCAAGAGATCGGATTACATCATTAAGAACCTTTAAAGGTCAGATTACATCATTTGGGCGATCTCTAAAGATCGACACTACATCCTACCTAGTAAGGACCTATGTCAAAGCCTAGTCTTGTGGCTGAATCAAAAGATGTGTTTGATCAGAAAGCCAGCCGTAGGCATTGGATAGATGTGCAGCTCAGATGGAGTGACTATGACTCTTATGATGGTGAGTGGAGTCATCGTCGATGTCATCGACTAGAACCGAGCTGCAGTCGGGACGCCTGATGTGGTGAGGAGCCAAATGAACTTCAAGAGGCGGTCACCAATATTAAAAGGGAAATTAGCAGTCTTCTCGCCCGAAATCGGTTCACCAATTATATCTGTAGACCGACTCGAGATCGACACGATTGATATTTTCGATCTTGATCGGTAAATTAGTCTGGTTCTCTCACTGTCATCAGATGTGGTTATCATGATTCTCCGATCACCAGGATCATAAATTTTCAGTCAATGAGCAAAGAGAACAGTCGAAAAAAGATCAAAAGCGGTCACCATGGCCGAAATTGTTACCGGAGAAACTAGAACAGGAGAAGTAGAAAATGGAAAGAGGAGAAATGAAATGTGGGAGAGATTCCCCGCTGAGGCATATATATAGGGGGACTGAGCATTTATTACATACGGAAACCGAAGCGGATGCATCGATAACCGAAGAATTAAATGCTTTGACTGAGGCAGCTAGGATAGAGGGGAAGGTTCTAGAATGGGAGAGATCGGGAGAAGGGCCCGATATGAGAGATCGGAAAAGGGTCGTAATAGATCGGAAGAAATAAGAGATCGGAAAGCACGAAGAGGATGAGATAACTTCTAATAACTCTCTACATAATCAGAGCCGAGGTAGTTAAAGCGTTGCAGGCAGAATCAAATCTTCACCGCGCACCTCATTTGCAGAATCGCCCACATTGCTGACAGACGCCAAAAACAGTTATGACAGTTCTGTGCATCACAATCCCCACCGTTGATTATACTTGCAAGGACGAACTCGGAGCCCTTGGATCAAAAACAGACGACAGGTCTGGCGCCTTTTATTCCCAACCCATGGATCCATCTTGCAAGGCAGGATCCTGAGCCATTGAATTAGGAAGAGAAAGGACGGATATTCTGGATAGGATCCCAGCCATCCATTTTGATTCTCTTTAATTCTCGGACATCAGATCATGTCTTTTGAAATCCTGACCTTCCATCTCCACAAGAGAGATCCTGACCTTTCATTAGGAGCACCCATTCCCTATAAATACCTGCATGCAATACTGTAGAGGGGGACGGACAAAAAGGTGGTGGTGATTATAGTGGAAAGGCTCTGAAATTTAATTCAGCCTTGCTGCTTTGCCATTCTAAGCTTGCATGAAAATTGAGAAACTTCAGAAACTAGTTTTCTCAAGTATCTCCATTGATAGAGAGTTTTCGAACCCTGAAATCCTTCATTTTCAGTTTGTTCATCACTCTGCTATACCATTTCTGTTCAGTCTTGTCTTCATCACCCTATCACTTACATATTCTTCTCTCAGCTTGACCTCATTCTGACCAGGTAGCCGTAGCTTCAACTTAACTGCATTTCAACCTGGTTCTCGCAATCTCAAAGTAAGCATTGGTCCCGGAACCATCAGCCTTCAACGTAACAATATTTGTGATCTCCAAAGTCAGTTTGATAACCTTGACCTCATATAGGTAAGTATCTAGACTGTCACCTTTCCGAACGCTCTCGTTTTACGTTCTCTGCTTTTATTCTCAAAATTCTCATTAAGTTCAGTTATACTAAAAATCTCCATGCGGATCCTTCAGGTCAATAATTACTCTCTTGAGTTTACTTTTTCTATTCTCCAGTTCATGTTATTTATTTGTTCTTAGTTTTTATTTCCTTCGAATATAGGTGTTCCGGTTACAAGTAGCTTCTAGGTAATTTAGCAAAGTGTTGGCAACAATATCCTAACGTAATAGTATCTTTTGAAATAAGTAAAATAATCAAAGGATGAATAGGGAATCAGGAGAAAAGTCATGAGGTCGGGCTATTAAGCAAGTCTAGGAAATAGCATAATAGAGCAGGAACCGAAATAAGGTTGGACTTCAGATTAGTAATCGAGAGAGATCGGATGTAGCCAGCCAAAGAGTTCGGACAAGGTAGTCATATACAAGATCGGTGAAAGACTCGGTCTTAAACCAAATACTTTAAGAGGTCAGGAGAGAGTTCTTACCTGATCCTCATTCAAAAAACACGAAGATCGGAGGAGAGTTCTTATCCGAGATCTTTCATTAAAACCTTAAACCAAATACTTTAAGAGGTCGGGGGAGAGTTCTTACCCGATCCTCATTCAAATAAAAAACACGGAGATTGGAGGAGAGTTCTTATCCAAGATCCTTCATTAAAACCTTAAACCAAATACTTTAAGAGGTCAGGGGAGAGTTCGTGTCCGATCCTCATTCAAACAAAAATGCAGAGCTCGGAGGAGAGTTCTTATCCGAGATCCTTCATTAAAACCTTAAACCAAATACTTTAAGAGGTCAGGGGAGAGTTCGCACCCGATCCTCATTCAAACAAAAATGCGGAGCTCGAAGGAGAGTTCTTATCCGAGATCCTTCATTAAAACTTCAAGCTGAATACTCTAAGAGGTTGGGGGAGAGTTCTTACCCGATCCTCATTCAAACAAAAATGCAGAGATTGGAGGAGAGTTCTTACCCATGATCCTTCATCAAATTTTAAACCAAACACCCTAAGAGATCGGGGGAGAGTTCTTACCTGATTCTCGCTTAAATTAAAACAGGGAGATCGGAGGAGAGTTCTTATCTGAAATCTCCCACTAAAAACTCTTAATAAAATATATCTAGAGGTCGGGAGAAGTTCCCTGTCCGAGCTCTCTTAAAAAAATTCAAACTAAATGACATGACCCCAATACACAAGACAAATTCACTCAAACACTTATTCACTAAAGGGCCATCTCATGAACTTGTGTTCCTAGGCAACCCAAGATAAGTGAAATATCAAATATCCTTTTATTTTGCACAAAGGATTAACATTATCACTATCCCAACCTCATAATTACTCTTTTGATTTATAAAAAAGCATAATATTAAATCTGTTTACCTTCATTGAGGGACGAGGCGGGGTGCCTAACACCTTTCCCGCCCGTATATGGACCCCGAACCTAGAATCTCTATTTTCGAAGTGGTTTCTTTTAAATTTATTTTCACGAATGACTTTCTTTAATTTCCCTCAAAATTAAAGTGGCGACTCCTCACTCTTTCCCACTTCAGTGAAGAGCTTTCGTCCAGGCGACCGCAAAATACCTTGCGACAGCTTGGCGACTCCACTGGGGACTTTTTTTTTTTACCCTGGTTTAGAGGTCCAAGAATAGATTTAGTTATATGCTCATATAAATTGAATTCGTAATTAATTCGAAATCTCGATATGTTGATTTGTTATTGTTCTAACCATTTTTGCTTATCTTATTTCCCACAGCAACTTTCGTTAAAAAAATGTAAAAATCCCCCACGAAGGGAAGAGGTAAATGTGTCCCTTCACACACTGAGTACCGACAAAATGTCCTCACACACTTTAGCCCTATACCCGGGCTTTCTCATCCTTTAGGAAAGTAGGAGGGAGTCATGTAGTGGTACCCGTGGGTTTTACCCCGTTAGTATCCGTGAAGGCTTCTGCTCAGATTAAAACTCATTCTATTTACTGTGATACCCGTGGAACTCTCCCATTAGTATCATGGTGATGGAATGGGGCTCTACTGTTTATAGTAGGGGCAATTTGGGTACCTGTGGCTTTTAGAAAATTAGATCTTGAGCTAAACTATCACAATAGCTGGAAGCCGTAGCAAGCTACTTCATAAGATAGAACTATTCGATTAGATAGCACTTACCTGGTACTAGGATTTTCCCTATTTTAGGACAAAAGGGACATACTTGCTCTCACCCTACTCTGTTTGTGTTTTCTCATGTTTTATTTTTAAGGGCAATTTTGAATCATACCGTTAGGAAGATCTGCACATTTTCCTACTTTGATAAATGTGTAGGTATCACCCCGCCAACAGTATAATTCAAAATTGCCTGAATTTATCCTGCTAATAAGTTTTCTCCACAGACATCACAGAATTAAGGTCTGTAAAAGAATAATCACCAATTTTAACATGGCATCCTCGAGTCAGTCGGCGAAAGAAGTTCCTAGACTAGAACAGAATGCTAAACTGTGGTCCGGACCGCCTTATAGTTCAGTGCCCTCGCAAAGTGATGTCACCAGGGCAGATACTAGCCTGTTACCTCCATTAGACCTAAACAAAGTCGAGGTCAGAATGACCGGTCTCGAGGGTCTATCTAGTAGTTGGAGGTCACTTCCCGATCATGTCAAGGCAAAGTTTGAGGAAAAATACGGAAGGATTGCAACCTTGATACGAGTCAAAATCCAAGTTTCGACACTAAAGGCCATGCTGTCAATTTGGAATCCCAAGTATGGGGTGTTCTCCTTCAACGACATCGATACGACCCCCACTATGGAAGAATATCAAGCGCTGCTAGAAATTCCTTATGTGGCACAGAATCGGATCTACTTACACCTCGAGCATAGGCAGACCTGGAAATGGTTCGCACATATATTGGGGATTCCCCCGAAAGAAGCAAAGGCAAGAGAAACTATCAAAGGGAACACACACAAGTGGTATTTGACCTACCTCAAGAAGCAGTTGGACCTGTACATCCGAGATGAACAATGGGAGCAAGCTTCATTAGCATTAGCTTTGGGGATCTATGGCCTAATCCTATTCCCTGGGCCTTTGGGAATTATAACCTGCAGTGTCACGGAGATATTCTGAGCAGTAGAAAAGCAGAAGGTCAACTCAATGCCGGCAATCCTTGCGGAGACTCTGTTGACTCTTACTTACTGTAAACAATAAGGCAGGGGATCCATTAAGTGTTGTTCTCAATTGTTGCACCTCTGGATCATCAGTCACATGTGCCCTATAGAGACAAAGGGGTTGACTTGGTACCCAGACCAGCCTCTTATTGAGAAAATGACCAGATTAGTAATTAACCCAAAAGACGAGCTGCAGTGGTAAGAGCGGATTCTAAGCTTCAACAGTCACGACTACTGTTGGAGGAAATTGTGGGCGCCAGGTCTACCTATTTTGTTCAACACGGGGAGTAATTATTCAGTATCTTTAATCGGAGTAACCAGATATACGAGTTACATCCCAGCATTGGTAATGAGGCAGTTCGGCTCAACTGAGTCCGCACTCAGTATTGAAGAATATCATCAAGGTCACTTCTATCATGAGCTCGGTAGTGAGGAGGAATTGAAAGTAGCCCGCAAATCCTGGGAGAGCATCACTATGATGGAGAGATCGCCTAAAGGTTCGGGTGCCACGGAAGATTATCTTAAATGGAGGGCCAGCAGGGATCAAGGACACCCAACTGCCGAGCCAACGGAACTCGAAGGTAACATCCACCATTGGAACATCCTTTCAGAAGAAGCTAACGCTCGTTTGGTCGACTCTCTACAAAAGGCAGATACTGAGAACCAGCAATTACAAGAACGGATAAGACAATTGGAGGACCAACAGCAGGTCTTCAAAAGAGAGGTAAAAAGGTTTAGGACTGAAAAAGTAGGGTTTGAGGAGCAAGAAATGCAATGGGAAAGAGAAAAGATCTTTCTCCAAGACGCAATAAAGGAAGCAGGAGTTCGGAATAACGAATTGCAAGAGAAAATGAAGTACTAAGAGATACTCATGGAAGAGTATAAACAAGAGGGTAAAAAGAAGAAGCTCGAACTGAAGGAGCAAGCACAGCTTATCAATGATATTCTGAAAGAGTGTGCTAAAGAAAGAAAGGAAAAAGAAAGACAAGCTACTCTCCATCAACAGCTAAGAGAAAATGTAGACTAGCTGGAGAGAATGATAGCACAAGGAAAACAAGAGCTCTTGCCAGAATCGGAATATGCCTTGAAAACCTTCGACCCTGCCAGACAAGAAGAAAGACTTTATGAATATCTCAAAAAATGTCATTACATTATAAAGAGTCTCCCTGAGCCTAGGCCAATGTAAAAGAATGTTATGTATGAACTATTCGATCAATAAAATAGCTTTGGGCCATTGTTTAGCAAAATTGTGAATGAATAGTATGACTCCCGTATGAGCTATCCTCGCTAGGGTTATGCGAAAAGTTGAATGCGCCATATGGACAAGTATCATAGACACGCATTCAATCCAGTCATTCACCGTCGGACTATCAAGCGATGCCATGATAAAATTGATGCAATTATTCTTCTGCAGATCCCATTCCTGGCTTTCAGATGCCACCATATCCTTTGTTCAAATTAGGACCTTTAATTTTTAACGAAATTTGAAATTCATTTAATGATTTTTCACACAGAAAATCAACATTGCTTCGAGCAAAGCAAGCCTAACCAAACAAGTAGTTCGACCAAGATGAGTGTACTTAACAAGATCACGAACGAAGAAACTAATGGAAGATCAGGAACAAGTCCAAAACCTATAAGGACAAGTTTCTGAATTAAGAGACCAAGTCTCAGAGTTCTTGAAACTGATGAGGGAGATGTCCCAAAATAAACCTGCATCAGAGCTAAACTTGCCACTACCTCCCCCACCTCTTACGACGGTTGATTCTCACCAAGCTTCAACCTCTTTTACTTTTCAATCACCTGTTTCGGATCCGACAATCACTATCAATCCGACTCCCTTGGATAATGACCTACCCTTCTCCTACTACCCGGCTGTCCCAAATGCCGAGCCGCACCCTTCAATCCCGATCCCTCCGGTTCATCCTGCCCCTCATTTCCCAATTGGGGGAATAGCTCATGCAGTAGGAGGAGAAAGTAAAATAAGAGAGAATGAGAAGTTATCTGCTCTAGAAGAGAGATTAAGAGCAATAGAGAGACTGAATATGTACGGTTCAGTAGACGTATCGTCGCTGAGACTGGTACCAGATGTGGTAATACCACCCAAATTCAAAGTCCCGGACTTCGATAAATACACCGGGAACTCTGAGCCTCGCATTCACTTAGCTACTTACATCGCCAAGATGTCCGCCTTGACAGAAGATGATAGACTCCTGGTCCACTTCTTCCACGAGAGTCTCTACGGGGCAACCCTGAGATGGTGCATTCAGTTAGACAGGAGCAAGCTGCGCTCCTGGAAAGATTTGGCCGACGCCTTTCTGAAATAGTATAAATTCAACTGTAACGTCACCCCTACAAGGAGAGACCTCCAAAATCTAGTGCAGAGAGAAAGGGAAGGCTTCAAGGAATATGCCCAGAGGTGGAGAGAGAAAGTAGCAGAGGTGTATCCTCCAGTTACTGACAATGAACTCTGCTCCTTGTTCATTGAGACATTAAAGGCTCCGCACTTCAATCTGATGATTGGAAACACCTCCAACAGCTTCTCGAACATCATTCAAGCTGGCGAGAGAATTGAAGCTAACCTCAGGTTAGGACGATTGCAGGAGTTGACTGAGAATCCTGCAAAGAAGACTACCAGTTTTGGCAAAAAGAAAGAAGGTGATGTGCATTCCATCACCCGATAAACTCAACCTTTATTCCCTCAGAATAATTTTTGGCCATGTCCCCCTTCTCATGGCCCGACAATTGCAAACATTCCACCCCCTTTCCTAATTTATCCTCATCCATGCCCACAATATCCGCCACAAATAGCTTACCAACCCCGACCACCTCCTCAACCTATTCAATCAAGACCACCCCAAAATAACCCTAGACCACAGAGCAACCCTAATCCACCTCTTCCCCTCCCACTCAGTGAAATATACCGATACCTCCTCAGTATAAATCAAATAGTGCCAATCCCTTTTGATCCAATTCAGCCACCATACCTTAGATGGTATGATGCCAGTGCCCGATGCGAGTATCATGGAGGGGCACTCGGGCACTCGACCGACAATTGTGGAGCCCTTAGGGGAAGGGTGCAGGCCCTGATCAAAAAGGGGTGGCTTAAGGTTGAAGGGAATGGCTCTCTTCCCAATGTCACATCAAACCCATTGCCCAATCATGGTGCAGGCAATGGTGTGAACATGATAGAATCTGGGGATGAAAAGTCGACTGCAGAAATAGATCGACTAATTCCCCACTTTGAGGAAATTTTTGTTATGGCAGTAAGGGAAGGCTACCTTTTCCCTTAGACTTCAGAATCAGAAAGGAATACGGGATGTCCCTACCATGGAGGAGCAGCTGATCATGAGCTGCGCGACTGTGAGGGATTTCGGCAAGAGGTCCAGAACTTGCTGTCCCTTAAAATTTTGAGATGCCAAACTAGGTCGAAAGTGGAGGGCGAGATAAATACAGCTAGATTCAGCTAGAATGCCTCCACCTCCAATCCCAGGCTAACCTTCTCTACCCCCAATGCACCAACACCACTACCACAAGTAACAGTCATCTGAACCCCGCCTTAGCTCCCAGTCACAAACACTCATGCTGTGCCCTGAAACTACAATTTCCAAGTCTTCACTCAAGAAGCATCCAGCAGTACATCAACTCCTAACCTTGCCTATACTCCACCATCGACACCCCCTAAACCGTGCTTCGCCCCCCACGAGCACTTCAGAATGACTTATACTGGACCCTCCGGCAATGCTACTCCCCAATCAAAACCCGAACCTGTCACAACCAACAACTCCTCCCCACCTGAGCAAGAGATAGAATTTATAACCCGAAGTGGGAGATGTTATGGGAATGACGAGAAGGAAAAAAAAAGAGGGAAAGTAAAAATGGGAGAGCCACAAGAGAGCACGGAAGAGGAGGTTGAGAAAGTTGAGAAAGGAGAACCTGCTGGATCGAGTGGAGAAGAGGAATTGTTGCTTCAAATAATGAAGCAAAGTGAATATGATGTTATTGAGCAACTGCGGAAGACGCTTGCCCGGATCTCGTTGCTGTCATTGATCTTGAGCTCGGAAGTCCATCGCTAAGCCCTACAGAAGATTCTGGATCAGGCCTTTGTAAACCCCGATATCACACCGGGGCAATTCGAGAAAATAGTAGGACAAATTCAGGCATCCAGTTTCGTCACTTTCTCGGAAGAGGAGATAGACCCGGCCAGCTTGAAGCACACTAAGGCTTTGCACATGACAGTCAAATGCAAGGGGTGCATAGTCGCTAAGGTTCTGATCGACAATGGATCTGCCCTTAATGTCTTGCCCAATGCCACCTTGGCAAGGTTACCTGTCAACCGATTAAACATATGCCAAAGTGTCATGGTGGTAAGAGCCTTTGACGGCACAAGGAGGGAGGTACTGGGAGACATCGACTTGCCGCTTCAAATTGGGGCATGCACTTTCAACGTCACATTCTAGGTGATGGACATTGAACCTGCGTACACCATGCTGCTAGGGAGACCTTAGATCCATTCAGCAAATGCCGTACCTTCAACCTTGCATTAGAAAATTAAATACATCATGGATGGTAGGATCATCACTGTAAAGGGAGAAGAGGCCATGCTAGTCACCAAGCCGCAATCACTTCCTTATGTGGAAGCAGCCGAAAAGTCCTTAGAAAGTTCTTTCCAGGCTCTAGAGTTGCAAGAAACTATCCTGAGGGATGAAGGGGCTAGAGCTATGGTTGCAAAAGTGATGCTTAAGAGCAGATATGAGATAGGCAAGGGGCTAGGCGCCACATTACAGGGGATTATTGAACCCATACCGGTTATCCAGAAGATTGGCCATTTCGGCTTGGGATTTGAGGAAGATGCTCTTATGGATGGGCGATTTTGGAGGAGGAACGTGCTTCGGGATCAGAGAATTGACCAGAGAGTTGGGAAAATGAAGGTTGTCCCGAAAATCATAGATGTCTTCACCAAACCAATCCTTGAGAATCCCGAGAGGGGTGAAGAATCACCCGAAGAACCATCTGTTGATGTCATACAACTGGACTCCCTATATAAAGCCCTGATCTCGCCAATTGATGAGGGGTAAGAACTAGATAATTGGGAGGCAGAGGACCTTCTGTGCTTAATCTCGAGTAAAGTACATTTTGTTATCTACACTTGATCATTTTGTCTATGGTGACAAGTGCAATGCTGTAAATGGACCCTTTTCTTATGATTCAAATATTAATGAATTAATAGCACACTTTGCATCCAATTCTCTTTTCCTTTTTCTCTTGAAATCCATTCTTATAATATATTCCACTTTCATTTCTTCATGACCATTCATCAATTAACGCCTAATAATTCAATAGACTCAGAAATTCCTCTTTTTAATTTTGAAACTCCTATAACTACCATTACTTCAAGTGATTCTGAAGACGAACTTGCAGAAGAAAGAGGTGAAAGAGACGAACCTTCCCTAGTGCCTTGTGGAGACGAAACGAACACCATAAATCTAGGCACAGAAGAAATGAGGAGGGAACTTAAGGTTGTGGGGAGTGGAAAATTAGAAGATATGGTCAGTTTGCTCAAAGAAGACGTATTTTCATGGAGGAATGACGATATAACCGGCTTAGACCCTCACATAGTGACGCACAAAATTCCCCTAATCCCCGGGATAATTCTGGTAAAACAGAAGTTAAGAAGAATGAATCTCGACACCCTGCTCAAGGTTAGGGATGAAGTCAAAAAGCAGTATGATGTCGAATTTTTGGAAGTGGTCAAGTACCCTCAGTGGATAGCTAATGTGGTCCTGGTAATGAAGAAGGACGGGAGAGTCAGGGTATGTGTTGATTACAGGGATCTCAATAAAGCAAGCTTGAAGGATGATTTCCCTCTCCCACACATAGACGTTCTAGTAGGCAATGCTGCAGGATTGGGTAGATGTTTGTGTATTGATGGGGCATCCGGATACAATCAAATCCCCATGGATGAAGAAGACAAAGAGAAAACAGCTTTCATCACTTAGTGGGAGGTATTCTGTTATCGAGTCATGCCATTTGGGTTAAAGAATGCTGGGGCTACCTACCAATGCGCTATGGTCACGTTATTCCATGATTTGATGCACAAACAAGTGGAGGTGTATGTGGATGATATGATCATCAAATCCAGAGAGGAGGAAAGTCATGTACAAGTGCTGAGAAAAGTATTCGAAAGGCTTAGAAGGTATCAGCTGAAGTTGAATCCAGCCAAATGTGTGTTTGGAGCTAGATCTGGAAAACTGTTGGGGTTCATAATGAGAGAGAAGGGAATAGAAGTAGATCCAGACAAAGTTCGAGCCATTCAAGAAATGCCATCCCCAAAAACAGAAAGGGAGGTGCGCAGTTTCCTGGGGAAGCTGAACTACATTTCGAGATTTATTTCCAACCTCATTGCTTGTCACACCTTACCCCTTTGTAAGGCATAACATGATCCCGTAGAATACCTAATGAACTACCGAACTTCACCTACCGATAACTCATTAAGTACCCTACAAGGGATTTTAAAACAATTTTCTTCTTTTTGATAAGTGGTGAGCATTTCTAATAAATATTTAAAACATGTAATTAAATTGAAAGCTAATTGGAAATTTTGGCCCATTTTATTTTTCCGCAATTTTTATAAAAATTTTGACAGAGTTTCCTCTGTATTTTGAGAAAACCGTTCTTCAAATACCTGTAAAAAGTACTTCTAAAAATTTTTCTCAACAGCTGCTTCAATTTAATACTCAATCTCAATCAATTTCTCAAATTCACAAGTTCAATAATTCCTTCAAAATACTGTCCATCAATATCATTTATTCATATTCCATTCAAGATAAACAATTTATATATTCATCATACTAAAATTTACATTCAGAAAGTCCAAACTAAAATTTATTACAACTTTTATACAAACTTTGTACAAGCTGCTCAAGACCCATGTACATGTCCATACATTTATGTGCAATATATACATCAAAAGAAATATTCTGATTAGGGTATAAATTATACCGAAAACTTTAGGTGGTAGCTTCTCACACCTCAAGTGCTCGATCTGCGGCTCCTCTAATCTCTGTATCTGCGGCAAGAATAGAAGCTATCGCTGAGTACTAGGACTCAGTGGTGCACAATATACTAAAATAATCTTTATGCAAAACTTAAAGCACATTTATTCAAAGATTTGGCTAAACATGAAAATTAAATACAAATCATGCATTGTGAGATTTTAAATGTAAACCAAGTTCATTTCAAAGTATCAAAACACATTTCACAAAACCCACAGCTAGATCATGCCATTCGAAACAAATAGAATCTCAATAGCCAGAGGCTAAAGAGAAATCACATGAATCTCAATAGCCAGAGGCTAAAGAGAAATCATATCACAAGGCTAGCTAGCTCAAATATATGGATATCCATTCACATCCTCTTCTACTGGCACACCTCAACACTTCTCCAGAGAAGGAATCAAAATTCGAAACTAATTACCCCCACTAGTCATGCTAGTGAGGTGTTCAAATATATGGTCATGACAATGTGGTTTCAAAACTTATCTTAACAATTTGCTAAACATTGTCATTTCAAATATACACAATAACTTTCACAATTTAAATCAAACATCATAAGAATGCTATAATCCAATATTTCACATTATTCAAAACAATATGCAAAAGATGATTATAAAAGAATACGTTGTGCACAAACCTCAAACGAGTCGCCTGTTGGCCTTGACTCGACTCCTCGGGTTCTGTCCCGGTATTCTTTTTCATTGAAACACGAAATTTTACAATGTTTCAGTACTAAAACTTAAAATAAATCCAAAATAAACTTAACTCCACATTTACCTAGCTCTAACGTGTTAAATTCGACGTTCTCGAAATTTTATGTTTCGGGTTACTATTCACTGCACTATTCCAGTCAAATAGTTGACTTTTTAAGGCTTACTAGGTATGGGAACTCTAACTTCACCCACATACCACATTTTGGTCATTAAACTTGTTGGTTTTGGTCATTTTCTCAAAGCTTAGGTCATTTTGGCAAAATTGCCAATTTTCGGTTTTAGTTCTCCGAAGTTGCACTATTCCATTGGTCGATCTACTGTTGGAATTTGACAAAACTTCCTTCATAGAAAATGTTCCTTATTGTCTTAAGTGTATTCTCATTTTTGGATCACCCCAATCGGAGTTTTGTAGCTCAAGTTATGGCCAAAATAAAATTACTGTTCACGTGCACTGTTCATGCTGCAATTTTTATGCTAGCAGATTTTTAATCCAATTTTGCTCAGTAATTTGATCAAGTTAAGTTCATAATTTGGTCTCACTTTCTTCATATGAAATATTCTAATATGTCTTAGGTTTCCATCGGTTCAAGAATCGCCTAAATCAGAGTTTTCTAGAGAGAGTTATAGCTATCCAAACATTACTGCCCAAATGAAAATCTGCAGAGTTGCAGGTTTGCTAACTCAACTTAACTCAATAATTTGAATGGGTTAATGGCATAATTTGGGGTGATGTTCTTCATGAAAGTTTTAGATCTATATCTCCTCTAACCCCTGGCCAAATTTCAGGTCAATCTGACCTGTCTAACTCGAGTTATGACCAAATGAACAGTTACTATTCATTTGGTCAGTTTAGTGCAGTGGCAGCCTGCTATCATTTCACTTTGGTCAATTGTTTTACCAAGTTTTGGTCAGTTTTTGGCCATGGTTCCTTAATGAAAATTGTGCTCTTTTATGTCTATTTTCATCTCCAATTGGTGGCATATCCATTAGGCTTGTAAATTTGAGTTTTGGTCCTTCAAAGTAGGTTTGGTCATGCTGCCAGCAGCATGACCATTGGACCTACGAATTTGATTTTTATTCCAACAATTCCCACACAACTTATTTGGTCATAATTGACCATTATTTCATTTCACAATAGGTTAAACATGCCATTTATGCATTTTTCCAAATTTTGGTTCATAAACCCTAGCATTGAAACCCTAATCTCACTAACTCTTGCATTTAACCATTTCAATGCCCTTAACTATCATCACTTAACTCATTAAGGTTCATATTCCTATCCAAGCCAATCAAGCCATGCAAATTACACTCTTCACAATGCTGGCTGAAATTCCCTCTCTTCCTAATCATGCAATATTTTTCAATTTCTTCATAAAATCTCATTCATTTCTACCCTAAATCCATCATATATATACTAAAAAGAAAGGTTGGATTAGCTTACCTTAAGTGAGCAGAATTTGTCTATCCAATTCTTCAACTTTGCTTGATTTATTTACTCCCAAACTTCTTATCAAAGTTCAAACACAAGTTTTTGTTATGGGATGTAAAGATTTCATGGCAAGATTTAGGGTTTAAAGGAAGCTTTAGGTGGCTTTAATGGAGATTTTGTGTGAGGGAGAGGGAAGATGAAAGTGAAACTGCAACCAAGGGAAAAGAAGGCCAAAATTGATTTTTTTTTCATTTCTTTCCTTTATTTATTTTAGTTGATGGAAGACCACAAAATCCCATTTAATAAAATAAATAAATAAAGCCTTTATGACATCATGCATGATGTCATCCCTTTGACTTTTCCATCTTCTTCTTTTTTTTTCTATTTATTTTTCTATTAGTTCTTTAATTTAATTCTCGATCTTGAAGTTTTCTTTTCTCTGATTTTATTTGACAGTTAGGTCAGGAGTCAGCTCTCGGGGTCAATTGACCAAATTGCCCCTCGTCGGTTCATCCCGGTTTGCAAATAATCTAATATTTCTTCCGGCTCCCTGACCTAATTATTTGACTGGCTTAACAGTTCTTTTTCGTGATTTTCTCTTTTCCACTGTGTTCATAAGGGTCCTAAGGACCGCAGCGTCACTTTTTACGGTTCGAAATTTGAGTTTAAAACGACTTCGCAGTCGTTCCCGAGGAGGTCACTCATCGCTGTGACTCTCGGCTTGTTTAACCTCTTATGTTCTGTTTTTCTTATTTATAGTTAACTAATTAAACATTACTAATTATTTGTGTTTATGGCTTCTCAAGTTGTCTTAAGTGTGGCCTTAATCCCATTAATTGTCCGGACCGACACCGGTCACCGGAACAGTGAAATATACCAGGCTATGCAACGGGGGTGTTACACTGCTAAAGCTGAGCCCATCTTTAGACTACTCAGAAAGAACAACACCTCTCAATGGGATTCAGTTTATCAAGAGGCTTTCGAAAAAATTAAGCAGTACCTGTCAAACCCGCCGATATTGGTCCCTCCTGTAGTGCGAAGGCTGTTGATTCTATACATGGCAGTCCAACAGAATTCAATGGGATGTGTTCTGAGACAGCATGATGATGCAGGCCGAAAGGAGAGAGCCATTTATTACCTGAGCAAGAAATTCAATGATTGCGAGTCAAGGTACTCTTTCCTAGAGAAAACTTGTTGCGCACTGGCCTGGACGGCGAATCGGCTTAAACACTACATGTTGAATCATAAGACATTGCTCATCTCCAGGATGGATCTTATCAAGTATGTATTCGAAAGCCCATTTGTGTCAGGGAGGATAGCCAAATGGCAGGTCATACTCTCTCAATATGACATTGTCCATATGACCCGAAAAGCAGTAAAAGGTAACGTAATCGCTGATCTCCTAGCAGAAAACCCTATCCAAGATTATGAAACCTTGGATTTTAAATTCCCTGATGATCATGTTAACGAGATCGACGGCGAGGAAAAAGAACCAGCTGATGTATGGGAAATGTATTTTGACGAAGCTGTCAATTTGTCTGGTAATGGGATTGGAGTGGTGCTGGTATCCCCTGACGAAAAGCACTTCCCGATAGCTGTCAAGTTAAAGTTTGACTGCACCAACAATATAGCAGAATACGAAGCCTGTGTGATGGGTTTGCAGGCTGCCATCGAAATGAAAGTCAGGAAGTTAGAGGTATATGGAGATTCGGCCTTGATCATTTATCAAGTCAAGGGAGAATGGCAAACCAAGGATCCGAAGTTAATCCCATATCAGAAGTACCTACTGGAATTGATCAAGAAATTTGAAGAAATTTCTTTCACTCACCTCAGTCGGGACAAGAATCAATTCGCGGATGCCCTAGCCACCCTGGCTGTCATGGCTCAAATAGAAGAGGGGCAGACGACTCAGGTATTGTAGATCAAAGCAAGGGGTGAGCCAGCTTATTGTTTTATGGCCGAGGAAGAAATTGATGGCAAACCCTAGTACCATGATATCCAGGTCTATGTCAAAACTAGGGAATACCCTCCAGGGGCAAGTAGAAACGAAAAGAGAATGATCAGGAGACTAGCTTTGGGATACTTCCCCAGTGGTGAAATTCTGTACAAAAGGAGCTCCAATGGCGAACTGTTGAGATGCGTGGATGCAAAAGAAGCAAAGAAGATCCTTTTTGAGACTCATGAGGGGAATTGTGCAACCCATGCTAATGGACATATGATGGCCAAGCAAATCATGAGACGAGGATACTTCTGGACTACTATGGAGAAAGATTGCATCGAGTACTTTCGGAAATGTCATAAATGTCAAATCTATGCGGATCCGATAAATGTTCCGCCTCACCAATTGTTCAACCTCATCTCGCCATGGCCTTTTGTAATGTGGGGAATCGAAGTGATTGGTCCCATTAACCCAAGGCATCCAATGGGCATAGGTTTATCCTGGTAGCTATTGACTATTTTTCTAAATGGGTCGAAGCGACGTCATATGCCCACATCATGTAGAACACATTCCTCAAATTCCTCCAAAATAATATCACCTGCCGACACGGCCTCCCCAGCGAAATCGTCACTGATAACGCCAAGAATTTGAACGGTCCGAAGGTCTAAAGTTTATGTGACCGATACAAGATCCGACATCTCAATTCTTCACCATACCGTCCCCAGATGAATGGAGCGGTGGAAGCCGCAAATAAAAATCTCAAGAGAATCATCCGAAAAATGACAGTCACCTATAGAGACTAGCATGATATGCTTCCCTACGCCCTTCATGCATACCTGACCTTCGTAAGGACATCAACTGGGGCAACTCCATATTCGTTGGTTTACGGAATGGAAGCTGTTTTGCCTATCAAAGTATAAATTCCTTCCCTGAGGATTCTAAAAGAATCAGGAATTGATGAGTCAGAATGGATCCAATCGAGGTTGGACCAATTGAATTTGCTGGATGAGAAAAGGCTAGCAGCAGCATGTCATGGGCAACTATACCATAGGAGAATGGCTAGGGCATTTAACAAAGGCATTCGCCCGCGTGAATTTCAACCAGGAGATTTGGTCCTAAAAAAGGTGCTCCCGAATCAAAACGATGCCCGGGGTAAATGGTCGCCAACTTATGAAGGACCTTACATGGTTAAAAAGGCATTTTCTGGTGGGGCCTTGATCTTGACCCATATGGACGAAGAAGAATTTCCAAGACCCATGAATGCCGACACTATCAAAAGGTATTATGCTTGAAAAAAAAAAAAAACCCGGGAGGGCACTTTCTGTAAAATGAGTGAAGGGTGAAAACCCGAAAAGGCACCCTGAAAAAGCAATAAAAAGCTAGGGGTGAAAACCCGAAAGGGCGCCCTTAGAACCAGAAAATGGAGAAATAAGGAAGGATACTGGACCAGGGAAGGAAATAAACCGCCATGGTATGAATGTTCATCAATAGAGTACTTGAAATAATAGCAGTTAAGGGACTTCAAAGTCAACTACAAGGAATCTGTGAGATCTATCCTTGTACCCTTTTTCTTTGAAATTGTACCTTTTTCTCTCAAGCCATAATAAAATCATCCTTCCACTTTAATCTACCTTCTTTACACATTTACATTTTAATTTATCTTTTTGCTTACGATTTATCTTTCTCGTATACTCACACTCTAATGCTGTCTTTTTCTACATCTTTATTTTGTGCGCTATTAATCTGTTAAAATTTTGTCATAAAATTAGGATTTGGATATTGATAACCTCATGTACTTTGCTAAGAGACTTGCAGAAAATGTTAAAAAAAAAAAAAAGAAAAGAAGTGAAAACCCGCAAGTGCGCTTCTAGTCAAATACGCAGAGGGGAAAGTGAAAACCAGCAAGGGCGCTTTCTGTAAAATAAGAAGAAAGTCGAGAACAGGAAAGTGATCCGAGGAAGTGAATAAAAAGGGGAAGTCGTAGGTCAAGTCTTGAGACTTGTCCTCCATTAATCGTTTATCTTCGGGATCCTGTTAAGTACACTTCTCGTGTCAGGTTAGGCTTGCTTTGTAAGCATTTTAATTTTCAGCATTTAAATTTCTTGCCATCAACCTCTAGTTCCTTGATCCAAGTTAATTTTAATTTTCGCATTTTAAATTCCTGTCATCAACCTCTGGTTCCTTAATCCAAGTTGATTTTAATTTTCGCATTTCAAATTCCTGTCATCAACCTCTGGTTCCTTGATCCAAGTTGATTTTCGCATTTTAAATTCTTGTTATCAACCTCTGGTTCCTTGATCCAAGTTGATTTTAATTTTCGCATTTTAAATTCCTATCATCAACCTCTGGTTCCTTGATCCAAGTTGATTTTAATTTTCGCATTTTAAATTCCTGTCATCAACCTCTGGTTCTTTAATCCAAGTTGATTTTAATTTTCACATTTTAAATTCGATCCAAGTTGATTTTAATTTTCGCATTTTAAATTCCTGTCATCAACCTCTGGTTCCTTGATCCAAGTTGATTTTAATTTTCACATTTCAAATTCCTGTCATCAACCTCTGGTTCCTTGATCCAAGTTGATTTTCGCATTTTAAATTCCTGTCATCAACCTCTGGTGCCTTGATCCAAGTTGATTTTAATTTTCGCAATTTAAATTCCTATCATCAACCTCTGGTTCCTTGATCCAAGTTGATTTTAATTTTCGCATTTTAAATTCTTGTCATTAACCTCTGGTTCCTTGATCCAAGTTGATTTTAATTTTTGCATTTCAAATTCCTGTCATCAAACTCTGGTTCCTTGATCCAAGTTGATTTTAATTTTCGCATTCTAAATTTCTCTCATCAACCTCTGGTTCCTTGATCCAAATTGATTTTAGTTTTCGTGCATTTAAATTTCCGAGTTGATTTTAATTTTCGCATTTAAATTCCTGTATCAACCTCTGGTTCCTTGATTTAAGTTGATTTTAGTTCCTAACTTTAACTTCCAAGTCAAATTTTGAGTCTCAACGTTTTAATTTTTGATACCTAATTGCCCAAAATATGGGTCTGAATCCTTACATAATTCCTATACGGGAAAATTTTATTCCCTTCAATAGAAATTATGCAAAGAGGGGCAGCTGTCGACACCATATTTGGGCCGATCACCAAAGTCAATGAACTTTGAAAGTCAACCCCCAACTGACATTCTTCGGTTACAAGTAACTTGATTAGGAAATAAACCAATCCTGCATCTAATCGAATGCTTTCCGATCTCTCAACAAAGGAGATCACACCAATATCAGGTCCCCATGCCATCCAATCTCATTTTCGATCTCTTGTCAAAGGAAATCAAACCAATATCAGGTCTCTGTACCATCCAGTCATATTTCTAATCTCTCCTTTATAAATACTGTGGAAAATCATTTAATAAAGTTAAGGTTTCAGTCCGACTTAATAGTGTTTCCGATCTAAAGTATTCAAATCAAGTTTCCAATTTTAATGATCTGAAGTTCTACCCGGTGTTTGGTCCCGCTTGAGGCCGATCTCATGCTTACAATATTTTTCCGATCTCTTATGCTTAGTGTCGCAAGGGATTTTGCGGTCGCCTGAACGAACCCTCACCGAAGTGGGAAAGAGTGAGGAGTCGCCACCTTAGTTTTGAAGGAAACTAAAGAAGACCATTTGTGAAAATAAATTGAAACGAAACCACTTCAAGACAGAGATTCTAGGTTCGGGGTCCGTAAACGGGTGGGGAAGGTGTTAGGCACCCCACCTCGTCCCTTAATAAGGGTAAGTAGATTTAACTTTGCATTAGTTAGGAGGGCTTGAATGGACATGTTAATCCTTTTGTCAAAAGGAAAATTTAATTTTTCACTAAATTCAGATCACCCAGATACATAAGTAAATGAGACAACCTTAGTGAATTACTGTTGTATGTTAATTTTATTTGAAAGGAATATTTTATTAAAATTTAATTTTAGAATCGGATAAGAACTCTTCTCCGAACTCTTTAATGTTTGTTAAAATTCTGAGTTGAGACCGGATAAGAACTCTCCTCCGATCTCTTTTAAATTATTAAAAATTTTGAGTTGAGACCGGATAAGAACTCTCCTCCGATCTCTATTTAACGTTTATTAAAATTTTGAGTTGAGATCGGATAAGAACTCTCCTCCGATCTCTTATTTAATATTTATTAAAATTTTGAGTTGAGACCAGATAAGAACTCTCCTCCGATCTCTATTTAATATTTATTAAAATTTTGAGTTGAGACCGGATAGGAACTCTCCTCCGATCTCTTTTAGATTAACAAGAGCCTGAAAGGGACTTTTCCGATCTCCCGAATTTTAATTTCAGCTACATGTCCTAAGAGCCTAAAGCTAAGGATTCTGACATTCAAAGATGCTGGGGATAAGGCTTCTTGATACCTTGTGACTAATCGGGGAATACTAGACTTGATTTACCGACCTTCCATGTAGTCATCTTACCAATACCTATTAATGTCCGATCTATTCTGTTTCGTTTATTTTGGTTTTATTCAATTTTATGGCATCTTGCCGAATTGCCGTTTACGTCAGCCTAATAGTTTGGCTATTTTCCTGACGTGTTATTCAGGTTCTCTCTTTTAAAAGAGACCCTTAAGTTGCAGTTACCTACGTTTTACCCAACTACTTACACGCTACTAGGAGCTAGAAAACTTGCATTCAGAAATGACGAAGATTAATAAAATGATGGACTGATCACTAAAGAGATAACTCGAGAGTAACGTTCTTTGGGGTTCTTTTGCACAAAATGAACTTGGAGAAAATCGCATACGTAAGAAGAACAAAGAAAGCGTGAAAAGTAAACATAAACACTTAATAAAACAGCAATATGAGCTCTTACCTGTAAGGAGCCAAATCTTATTGAAATAACTACGGGGTGACAAATAGTGATAAGACAGCGGACTGATTAGCCTGAGGGCTGATGTTCGTCGTGAACTGAAAGGTACTTAGCTAAAATGCAATCAGATTAAGATAAAAACCGAGTGGAATGAAGTTGAGCTTGGACAATGGGAATGAAAACAGAGATGATAAAGGGCTGAAAGTGAGAGTGTGACCAGATAATGAACAAACTGAAAATGTAGAGTTCCAGTATTCAGAATCCTTTTCAAGAAAAAGACTTCAGAAAACTAGTTTCAAAAGTCTTTCTAATCAACACTTCTAAGTAGCAGAATAACAAACTGAATGAAGTTTCAGAGTTCTTCCACTATAATAACTACCTCTCTTTTTTGCCCGTCCCTTGAACAGTTTTTCATGCAGGTATTTATAGGAATCGGGTGCTCCCCATGAAGGGTCAGGATTTATTTTGAGGGAGATGGAGGGTCAAGATTTCGAAGGACATGATCGGATGTTCAGGAATTAAAGAGAATCAAAATGAATGGCTGAGATCACTCTTCAGAATATTTGTCATTTTCTTCTTTCAATCTGACGGTCCCAAATCGTCTTGTTCGAGGCGATCCGAGGGCCGGGAGTGAAAGGCGCTGGTCTTGTCGTCTTCTTCTTTGATCCAAGGGCTCCGAGCTTGTCCTTACAAGTAAGATCGACGGTGGAGATTGGGATGTCTGGATCATGACATACCACAGCACCTGTCAGCATTGCGGGCGATTCTTAGGCGTGCAGTGGAGATCTCGTCTGCCACGCTTTAACTACCTCGGCTCTGATTCTGACGACGGTTATTTGGGATTTGTCTTATTCTTTTTGCCTTCCGATCCCTCCCACGCTCCTATTCCGATCTCTCATGCTGATCTCCCATCTTCCGATCTCTATTATTCCGATCCCTAGAGATCGCCCAAATGATGTAATCCGATCTTTTGGAAATAAAAGTCAATTATTATCTTATTATTATTGCACTGATTATTTTCCGATCTCTGATGTGTTTATCCGATCTGGTTCCTAACTGAACAACCCTTAACTGATCCGCAATTCGAAACATTTATCTTAATATGCCGATCTCTAATTAGCCGTTCTCTTTATGGAATTTGAGAGACGTGTCAGAACAGCTGGCGAATCCCGTTAACCGATGCATTGCCTGGGACATCGTGAGCATTAAATGCTCGGACGAGTATAAATAGGGGTAAAGGGTTGGCCATTTGCTCCTGTATGTCATTTTCAGTCTCTCGCAAGCAATTCTAAAACTCTCCCGATTTTCAAGCTCTTCCGACTCCGTTCAAGCTCCGGTAAGGGTTTTAATCCTTCTTTTAACTTTAAGTTCTTTGTTTTCCTAAAAAATGAGCGGCGCCGAAGGTCAGAGAGCGGCAAGCCCACCTTCCGTCCATGTTTCATGGTCGTTTGATGAAGAAGAGGTGGTCGGGCTGAGCGCACAACTAGAACCTCCTAGGGTCTCCGTTCCAGCTCGGGGGCGGATCGCACCATCAAGGCAGGCACCTTCTTCGGGGAGGGAGAATCTTCCTATGGACGAGCTGCCGTCGATCTTGCAAGAATTCGATCTGCAGTCGTTTAGCCAGGAGTACAACATAGAGCCCGATTCATATGAACTTATCCGGTGTCACGGCGATCACCGAGCCGATCACTCCTTTGAAGAGAATGACATGGTGATGGTATACGAGGAACAGTTAAAGGCCGGTCTTCGGTTCCCTCTGGACGACTTCTTCAAGGAGGTCCTAAAATTCCACCCAGTCAGCATCACCCAAATTCACCCTAACTCGTGGCGGATCTTGGTAGCCTTCCGAGGCTGTGCGAGCTAAGGGAATCGGACCTCTGGCTAAGGTGTTATTTGAATCAAGACAGGCTAACTCAGAAAGGACGGCGAGCATTGGTTCTTTCAGCGAAGCCTCACTGCGGGCTCTTCACCGATCTGCCCTCCTCCTTTAAGAATTGGAAGAACCGCTTCTTCATTCTGAGGAGCAAAAATCCGACCTGCTTCGAGGACTTCCCCCGTAGCTGGTGGCACCAGGGGCCCTTGATTCCGAAGCGTATTACCCTGAACAAGGAGGAAAACCTAATAGTGATGGAGCTGAAGAATCAAGCTGCCACTCAAAAGTACTCCTGTTTAGATGCGGTGATTGCCGAGCTGCATCATTGGACGATGGAATTGATCACGCTAGGCGCTCGGGCTTGACTCTGATCTTGGCATCGGTATTTTCTATTTCTCAGATCTTTGGACCTTAGCGATCTCACTGACCTCTTTTTTGTGTAGGTATGGCGGGTGGTGAAGGTTCCAGGAAGCGAAAGAAGGAGAGAGAGATTTCCCGGAAAATAAAGGAGATGAAGCATTCGGCACTACTTCAAACACCCGGCCATGAACCTGGGGAGATACAAGGGGACCCGCCTCGACCTTCGGGACCGCCGATCGCGGAAGCTGTCCGATCTCCTCCTCGACGAGAAGAGTCGGCTCCACCTCCTCCAGTTGCTCCAAGCACAGAAGGGGGTCGTTCTCGACCTCCTGCGAGGCCCTCTTCTCGTGGCGCCCAAGTGCTGATCACTTCTTTAGAGAACAACCGGACTGTTCGGGAGAACCCCGATTTTGCCAAAGTCTTGGGGTCTTCCATCTGCCTTCGGGAGGATCGGGACAGACTGTCTCCGGACAATCTTGACGACATCCTAACCCGCTCCATGAGTCTGAATGTAGAGTGCACAGTGAACGGCACATAGTTCGGGAGAAGGCTTACCGCCTGGGTAAGGACGTCGAGAAAAAGAGTCAAGAAGTCGAAAGGAAGAGTCAAGAAGTGGCATCCCTCCGATCCCAACTCTCATCCGCTCAAGATTACATATCTCAAATTGAGGGGAGGGTGAAGTACTATGAGGATAAGCTGGCCGAACAGACTCATGTTCTGGCTGAGAGGGATCAGGCCCTCAGAGAAGTCCAGGCGCTCCGGGCCAACGAAGCTGCTCAGGTCGCACACCTTGCTGAGGAGCTTAAGGCAAAAGATGAAGAGATGGTGACAGGAATAGCCAGAGCTTATGTGAACGCTCACAAAGATCTCTTGGCTGAGCTCCAAAAGCGTTACCCAGAGGAGGACTTCTCTTGGATGGCCGACCTGGCTCCCGAAGGCGAGGAGGAAAGTGAAGAGGAGGCCGAGGGTGAGAGAGAAAATGAGCAAAATGTAGATCAGGCTGAGGGCGATCCCCCAGCCGAATGACTTGTACAAAATTTTTGAAATGAAATGAAGTGGAATGCCCTTTTTGTTCGATGAATGGTTATGATCGGAAAATTTCTAAATTATTAAACACTTGATTGTCTGAGTATGTTGAAATAACTGAAGATGATTATTAACCTAAGTGTGAGAGATCGGAAAACACAATGAGCATGAGATCGGTAGGGAAGAAATGCTGAACGGGACTTGATTAAAATTGGAAATTTGACTTGAACACTTAAGATCGAAATCCTCATTAAACCGGACCAAAACCTTAACTCTTAAACTTTTGAAATGGAGATCGGCAATAAAACTGGTAAGAAAAGATCTAGTTCACTTCGTTTATACTACAACGGATCGGAGAGATCGGTGAGCGATTTAATAGACTGGTAAGGATTTGACTGATGTGAGGACTTAACATTGGTTCAATTCTTTGAGGAGGGATCGGAAATGTGACTGTCTATCAAAGAGAGATCGGAAATGTGATTAGCTTTCGAAAGGAGACTTAGTACTGAGGTCAGTTTCAAAGTTTTATTGATTTTGGGGATCGGCCAAAATATGGTGTCGACACTTAGATTAATAATCGCTTTTAAGTTTGATGTTCTAGTATGTTCAAACAATCAAGCACTCATACAATTTGGATACTTTCCGATCTCGTCAAGAGATTGAGCAAAAGGGATTCCATTTCATTTCAAAATAAAAGTACAAGTCATTCAGCTGGAGGATCATCCCCAGCCTGTTCTACATCAACATTTCGCTCACCCTCTCTATCTCCCTCGGGCTCCTCCTCGCTCTCATCTTCGGCCTCTGGGGTGAGCTCGTTCATCCAGGAGAACTCCTCTTCCTGATACCGTTTCTTCAGCTCAGCCATAAGGTCGTTATGAGCATTCACATAAGCCCCGGCCTCCTTCGTAGTG
This sequence comes from Hevea brasiliensis, assembly GCF_030052815.1. NCBI lineage: Eukaryota > Viridiplantae > Streptophyta > Magnoliopsida > Malpighiales > Euphorbiaceae > Hevea > Hevea brasiliensis. Next base: position 5,380,336 of record NC_079505.1, read on the forward strand.
CTCTCCTCTTCCTTAGCTTGAAGTTCCTCATCCTTGGATCGGAGCTCTTCCTCCTTCGCCCAAAGGTCTTCAGCATAACGAGCGAGATCGGCAGACCAACTAGCTCGAGAGTCTTCGAGTTCCCATTCCACTTCAATGATCCTCTCCTCATAACGCTTCATCTGATCCTCCATTCTGGCGATGTACTCGTTAGCAGAGGAGAGCTGAGCTTGTGCAGCGGAGGCATCTTGGACCGCCTTAAGGATCTCTTTCTTCAAGCCGTGGGCTTTCTCTCTGAGAATATGCTGGTTCGCGATGGCCTCTAAGCCTAAGCTCATTGTCTGAGCCAAGATATCATCCAAGCTCTCCTCTGCCAACCGGTTTCGGTCTTCTTGGAAGCAAATAGAAGCTCCCATGACTTTAGCCAGGCCAGGATTCCCCCTAGTAGAGCGGTTCCTTTCCAATGATTGGATCAGAAGCTGTGCGCTCCAGGAAAGTGTCCTGACCGTGGGACCAGATGACTCCCCTTCTACGTTGGAAGAGCTCGGAGGAGGAGGGGGAGGTGGAAGCTCGATTTGTTGAGGAGCCGGGGGGAGGACTTCTACCTCAGGGATCGATTGCTCCTGAGGTCGGGGAGGAGAGCTCGGCACCTCTATGGATTCACGATGAGGGGTCTGAGCATCAGCAGTGGTGGCCCCCTTCATCGCCCTCACTTTTCTAGAGACCTCCCTCTTTCGTTTGTGGCTCTCCCTAGAAGCATCACCGCCCGCCATACCTGCACGAAAAAGAAAGTCAGTGAGTTCGCTAAGATTCAGAGACCAGAGATATGGGTGGTACCAGGACCGAGGTCAGAGAGCTGAAGCTCGTATTCTTCGCCAGTGATCAGCCGCATCATCCAATATTGCAATTCAGCCATCACTGCGTCTAAGCAAGAGAATTTCTAAGTAGACGACTGAGACTTTAACTCTTTCACCACGGCGTCCTCGTCCTTATTTAAAGTGATCCTTTTTGGGATCAGAGCGACCAGGTGTTGCCAACTCCGTGGGATCCCCTCAAAGCCGTTCTGAATCTTGCTCCTCAAGATGAAGAATCGGTTCTTCCAATTCTTCAATGAAGAAGGAAGATCGGTAAAGAGAGAACAATGAGGTTTAGCTTAGAAGAATCAGAACTCATCATCTTTCCTTCGGGCGAGCCTATGCAGCTCGGCAAAGACTTTGGCTGTGGGTTCCAGTCCCTTAGCTCGGCAGAGGCCCCGGAAGGCTATTAGAGTCCACCAGGAGTTTGGATGCACTTGGGCTACCGTGACATGGTGGAATTTTAGGACAGCCTTATAAAATTCGTCCAAGGGAAAATGGAGCCCGGCCTTCAGTTACTCTTCATACACCATGATGAGATCGCCCTCATCAAAGAAATGGTCGGCCCAATGATCGCCAAGGCATTTGATCAGTTCAAAGGAGTTGATCCGCAGATTGTACTCCTGGCTTATAGATTGCAGATCGGTTTCTCTCAAGACTAAAGGCAACTCATCGATTGGCAAGTTGTCTCTTCTCAAAGATGACCCTCGCCTCGGTCTAGCACCCGAACTAGTTACCGGGATGAGGGCTCTGCTGGCAACCAACATAAGGAGATTCCTCTCCATTAGTTCATATTTATGATGTAAATGTACTATATATATCAAACATTTGAGCAGTTGTAGTTACCGACAAAAAGATTTCAAATTCACAGTTCGAAATTTACTTTAAAACCATTGCTCTGATACCACTAAACATGTCACACCCTACTCCCCTGTAAGATGTAACATGATCCCGTAGTACACCTAATGAATTACCGTACTTTGCCTACCGATAATCCTTTAAATATACTACAAGGGATTTTAAAACAATTTTCATGAAATTTAAATCATCGATTAAAATCTGGTGTTATAAATTTTTTTTCAAAATTTCTGCAAAGTGCCGGTTGTATTTTGAGAAAACAGTTCTTCAAAACCTGCAAAGAACACACTCCCAATATGTTTTCTCAAATACAACTTCATAACTTCATTTGAACCCATAATTCAAATCTCAATAATCAAATCAATCTCCTCATAAAAGAAACATTTCATTGATTACAAGACTCAAAATTAATATTACAAAACTATTCAGATAAATGAAATCCCAAATTTACAATTACAATAATTTACATTTAATTACATACCAAAATATTTTACAAGAGTTTTTATACAACTGCTCAAATAATTTACATACATATTATTACATGCATACATCAAAACTTATGTACATGGGTATACCTATGATATACCTGGAGCTGATATGAATGTGTCTTCAAAGAAACTTACTCACTGTTCCATGCTCTTTTTACCTACGACAGCATACAAAGCTATCGCTGAGTGGTAAACTCAGTGGTGCACAACTATAGTTTAAAACATAGTACAATATACATTGACAAAATTTACAGCAAATAATTTGGAAATCTGAATACTCATCAAATTCCAAAACTCAAAATATTCATTGCCAATAATGTAAATCATTTGTATGAAATGACTTTGATCACGAAATTCAATTTATCAAATCATGACTAACCATTTAAGGTATTTCCAACAAAATCAATTATACATAAATCATAAATGAAATCACAATTCTTTACTATTCAAAAACATTTTGTATCTCAAAAACCATGTTGTATCTCAAAAAACACGCTGTATCTCAAAAACTATGTTGTATCTCAAAAATCATGCTGTATCTCAAAAATCATGTTATATCTCAAAAATCATTCTTTATCTCAAAAATCATTCTTTATCTCACTAACTATGCAAGACTAATCCGAAAGGGCCATATTCGAAGTGATTCTAACTCCCTATGGTCGGGGAGGTCAAATCAGATCTAACTCCCTATGGTCGGAGAGGTCGAATCATCGTGCACAGTACACATCACAATAATGAATCTTCCGCAAGGGCCATAACGATAAAAAAAAAAAACTTAGATCTAATCTCAAATCAGAGGAAAATCTAAGCCTGTGCACGTACCATGGTAATCAAAACACAACTAACTCCATTGTCTTCTCAACGAATGAGAGAGACGGGTAATAACCTAGTCAAGCATCTATAGTGAGATATAAAACAATATCACAATCATTTTAGTGAGCATAAATCACAATATAATTCGATTCAAATTCAATTCCAATATCCAATAATTTTTATGCTCATCACAATTCAAATCATAAATTTGCATTTTTCCATGAAAATTACCATCACAATTCAAAACATGTTCTATCACAATTTTCCAAAACATAATTTATTCAATCCATAACAATGCTTAATACTTGTGGAAATACCATTTCACAAAGCTAAATTCATACATACTATAACAATTTCAATAATCATTGAATTAAATCCAATACTTGTTAAACATAATACATAAGAAAAATATGTCATTTAATCATATGAAATATTCAAAACAAAATCAGTTAAAAAGTAGTTGTGTACAAACCTCTGATAACTGTCTCTTAGCTCTGACTCAGTGTTTCCTTCCCCTTCCCTGAGTCTATGCTAACTGAAATACACAATTTGAAGTGTTTCAGTACTCATTTAAACTGTCTTTAAGAATAAAGCTTAATAATTAACTTATTGAATTCTATTATTTCCTTGGTCAACCTAATATATCGACCCTTGATGCATTCTAGGTAAATTAGGTTTTAATGTTACTAATATGTCACATTTGTAGCCTTTTAGGGTTAGTACATGTTACCCAATTCATTTCTATGTATTTTGTATTTTATTGCAATTTGCTGGATTCCGGGATACTAGTTTGACCTAGCCAGACGAACTAGTTCCCTCAGTTTTCGGATTTTGGTCGAAACTACAAACTTATAGATCTATGTCTTATTGCACGCAGGGCAAAATTTCAGGGCATTCTGAGTTATGTAGACCAAGTTATGGTCATTTTACTATTGCTGGTCAAAATGCATCAAAATTGGTCACTTTAGGTCATTTTAGGTTCGGCCAGTTTTTGGACCCCAACTTGTGCAAGCTGTTTGACTTGCTTATGGTCATTTCTGGGCTTTGGTGTCTTCATAAGACTTGTAGATATATGTCTTAACTATTCATGGTTAAAATTTCAGGTCAATTGGACCTGTTTTGAGTGAGTTATGGCCTAAACACTAACTGCTACCCAAATGGTCAATTTTCAGGCCTTAATTGCACTAATCCGGATTTGGTCACTTTTCAAGTTACCTTACAAGCAGAATTTTGGTAAGCTTCCTTCATGAAAGTTGGCACATTTTGTGCCTAATTTCACCTTCAATTGGTCTCATTTCAATTGGAGCCACACACTTAAGGTTCTAGGTCTAAAACATAAACTGCCCTATTGCATTTTGTTCATTACTCATCAAAGGACACTTTTAACAATTACCAAACTACACATTCATGCCAATTCTGGTTTGTACCATAACCTAAACATAATTCACAACATATTGTTGGTCATTTTGGCAGCTTATAATCACACTCAACATGCACCATATAGTGCAGAATTTTTTTCAAACTCAATTACAACAATTTAATCACCTAACCTAGCTCATTTACATGTCCAACCTCACACCATCATACATATACCCAAGCTGCCATAACAACTATCACAATTCAACATTAATATTCCATAAACCAAACATGAAATAACATCTTTATGGTTCACCAAACCAAGCTGCCGATTCATACATTACAGTCCATTAATTTCCAAGCTTCCAAATTCAAGTACACATTCACATATACTAAGTATACATCACCCAAATTAATTCCTACACACATAAACATTTAATCAACCCTTTAATCTACCATTTACAAGCAAGAATAAACTGTCCTCAAGGAGTTTCCATGGCTGCCAAAAGTACACATCCCCCTTTAAACATCAAACCTAAAAAATCTCTCCATAATTCAAGTACCCATAACATCCTTACAAACTTTAATGAAACAATAATAAAAAACACAAACTTACCACTTTGGAAATTCTTTAAAACCTCACCAAAACTTCTTAAAATTGCTATCAAACTCTTCCTTGCAAGGTGAGGATAAACTTTAATGAAGACAAGTGTGGGAAAAGATGGCTTGATCATGGAGTTGTAATGGCTTGAAGGTGGGCGGCCATGGGAGAGGTTTGAGAGCTTCCATGCGGCTAATGGACTTTTCAAATGAAGAAGATGAATTGCAGATTTGTTAGTGGATATTTCTGTCCACTTATGATATAATATGTTGTATAATGGTCCACTAACATAGTTTAATAATAAATAAATGTTAAACTTTCTATATTCCCACATTAAGTCCCTAATTTATGCTAATTGAATTAGGTACCACCAATTTAATTTTTCATGAAATTTTACAAATATAATATCATGTATTTTTAATGGACATTTAGGTCAAAAGACAACTTGGGGTGTCAAATGGCCACAATGCCCCTGTTCGGGTTGCATTCCCGATTTTTCGGTAACACCGAGTTTTGTCCGTTTTTCGATTTCTCATTTTTCTTTGTACTAATTAATTAATTTTTCTTTGATATTTCGAATGGTATTTATACTTCAATAGGTGTCTATTTAAGTCCTAAAAATATTTTCCAGGGTTCCCCGCGGTCCAGGGCTAGTCAACGGTCCACGCCGTGACTTCCCGGTGCGGTCACCCATCGCTAGGGTTCTCGGCTCGTTTAACTTGGTTACATTTATTTGTTATTATTTTTCTTGTTTTTTTTTTCTTGTATTTCATTATTTTATGTCTCCTCACTCATATCTAAGTGTAGTTCTAGGCATCCTAGCTGTCCGAACAACATTGGTCACTGGAACAGCAGAACGCACTACCGAACTTCGGAGTGTTACAATTCTCCCTCCCTTAAAATAAATTTCATCTCGAAATTTTACCTGGCATTAGTCTCTGAATAGCTGTGGGTGCTGTCTCCTCATATCCTCTTCACGTTGCCAAATAGCTTCCTGGCCTGAATGATGGTTCCACAGCACTTTAACCAGGTGTGTCTGTTTGTTCCTCTGCTGCTTCACCTCATATGCTAGAATTTCTATGGGTTCTTCATCATATGAGAGGTCTAGATTTACCTCAATCTCTTCAACTGATAGTACATGAGATGGGTCAAATCTGTACCTCCTTAACATGGACACATGAAAGACACTGTGTATCCTTGTTAACTCCGGGGTTAATGCCAACCGATATGCCAAAGGACCCGCTCTTTCCAGAATCTCATATGGTCCGATGAAACGAGGACTCAGTTTCCCCTTTCTGCCAAATCTCATAATTCTCTTCCAAGGAGAAACTTTGAGGAATACCTTATCACCCACTGCATATTCAATATCTCTTCTCTTCAGACCAACGTAGGACTTCTGATGGTCTGATGCAGCCTTGAGTCTATCTCTGATCAATCTGATCTTTTTCTCTGTCTGCTGAACAATTTATGGCCCAATCATCTTCCTTTCACCTATTTCATCCCAACATAGGGGAGTTCTGTACTTCCTGCCATACAAAGCTTCATATGGAGGCATTCCAATGCTTGATTGGTAGCTGTTGTTATAAGCAAACTCAATCAAAGGCAAGTGTATATCCCAACTACCTTCAAACTCAATCACACAAGCCTGTAGCCTATTCTCTAATATCTGAATTACCCTCTCAGACTGGCCATCTATCTGTGGGTGGAATGCCGTGCTAAAGTTCAATCTAGTTCCTAGGGCTCTCTGAAGACTACCCCAGAATCTAGAAGTGAACCTAGGATCTCTGCCTGATACAATCAATACTGGCACTCCATGCAGTTTTACAATCTCATTTATGTACAATCTGGCCAATCTTCCCAGGCTATAGTCCATTCGGACTGGCAAAAAGTGAGCAGACTTGGTTAGTCTATCAACTATAACCCATACTGCATCATGACTATTATGTGTCCTCGGAAGTCTCATCACAAAATCCATAGTTATCTGTTCCCTTACAATGTTTCATAGGGTGCCACTTATATGCTAGCTTGACACTTATTAATGTATACAAATTCTGTTAGTGGGATGTATCTGTCCCATCTCCCCTCGAATTCAATGACACAAGTTCTCAGTATATTCTTGAGGGCTTATTACATATTACAAGTTATTATTATCATTTCATTATTTATAGAAACTCAATGAGTTTCAAAATTTACCTGAATCACTTGTTTCGACTGTCCATCCGTCTAAGGATGACAAGTCGTACTAATATCTCTATGCTTATAGCAATTACTGTGGTACAGGTAATTCACATTAATGTAACCGAGTCACTAACTCTAGCTACCTCACAAGTGTAGTCGTTTGATAGGCTAGTTCTAAAGTTTTAAATTTCTTACTAGAATTTTCACATTTATTTCCCGTAATAGTACTCTATTCGGGCGCAACTGTATCAATTTATAGATTACTTACAAATATTCTTAATTTATTGTACCATGAGGAAGCACGTAGCTCTACATAATAATCCCGTGTCGGTACTGTAATCTGCAGCTTACAATACAAACATCGAGAACATTATATAGTCACTACGTTATAACCTCATGGGCTAGGTTTTCTAACATCTTATCTTTCTCGAATCCACTAATATCCTAAATCGATTCTGATTACAATTTCCTTTGACAATTACTAACAGTAACATCTTTGCCCTCATCTAGAGCAATTCTATTACTGTAACTTACTTTTAGGTCCTCTTGCCTTACATTAAGTAGGCTCACCAATTAGCTTTATAATTTATGGTGTTTTAGAAAATACTTTTAGCTAACAATTCTTCCAAAATTAATGTCAATCATACTTGTTATTATAGTTTTTATCCTAAAAAAAACTAGTCACTAAAACATCAAAATTTATTCCCCTGTAAAGGAATAGCAACAAAACATAGAATTCTAACACTAACATATAAATAAGTAGTGCTGGGATCAAATAATAACTCATTGTTTCTTTCAAAAATTAAGAACTTACCAGCAGCTACATCCGAAGTTTCTGCTCTTTCTCCTTGGCGTTTAGTGAATGCTCTGACTGGTGCGCTACTATATTCGGGTTGATTCACTGTGTTATAGTGGTGAGGAGTACCAACTCTATTTCTATCTCGACTCTGACTGACGGTCTGTGAACTCCGGGGAGCAGATCGAGGTGGTCTAGTACAATCTCTAACAAAGTGTCCAAGCTTTCCACAATTGTAGCAGGCTCCAGAGGCCCTTCGACAAATACCTCCATGTAGCTTGCTACAAACATGGCAGAAACTAGCAGAATAGGAACTTCTAGTTGTTCGACGACTAGATCTTGGTGTTCTCTGCCCTAATGATCCGCCTCTGTCATATCTCTGAGCTCGGGGTTCCTCAAATTCTTTTCTCTTCCCCAAATTACTGCTCGAGTTCTGACCCGTAGATTTCTCCCTCTTTTCTATTTCACACTGCCCTTGTGGGGGTTGGGTCTGTACTTGGGCTTGGGCTGACAGATTATCAGCCATTTGTTGGAAGAAAGTGGCCATTTGCTGGGCCATTTGTGCAGTAATTTATACTGGTAAAACTGGTACAGTCGGGCCTTCGACACTTTGTGGAGTTGGGGCCTCAACTTGTACTTCTGCCATCACGGACTGTTCTATTGTCTCATTCTTCTCTTCCATACCTTTTCACAAGATTTTCTATTCCTATACAACCAACATAAGGAGATTCCTCTCCATTAGTTCATATTTATGATGTAAATGTACTATATATATCAAACATTTGAGCAGTTGTAGTTACCGACAAAAAGATTTCAAATTCACAGTTCGAAATTTACTTTAAAACCATTGCTCTGATACCACTAAACATGTCACACCCTACTCCTCTGTAAGATGTAACATGATCCTGTAGTACACCTAATGAATTACCGTACTTCGCCTACCGATAATTCATTAAATATACTACAAGGGATTTTAAAACAATTTTCATGAAATTTAAATCATCGATTAAAATCTGGTGTTATAAAATTTTTTTCAAAATTTCGGCAAAGTGCCGGTTGTATTTTGAGAAAACAATTCTTCAAAACCTGCAAAGAACACACTCCCAATATGTTTTCTCAAATACAACTTCAATAACTTCATTTGAACCCATAATTCAAATCTCAATAATCAAATCAATCTCCTCACAAAAGAAACATTTCATTGATTACAATACTCAAAATTAATATTACAAAACTATTCAGATAAATGAAATCCCAAATTTACATTTACAATAATTTACATATAATTACATACCAAAATATTTTACAAGAGTTTTTATACAACTGCTCAAATAATTTACATACATATTATTACATGCATACATCAAAACTTATGTACATGGGTATACCTATGATATACCTGAAGCTGATCTGAATGTGTCTTCAAAGAAACTTACTCACTGCTCTATGCTTTTCTTACCTGCGACAGCATACAAAGCTATCGCTGAGTGGCAAACTCAGTGGTGCACAACTATAGTTTAAAACATAGTACAATATACATTGACAAAATTTACAGCAAATAATTTGAAAATCTGAATACTCATCAAATTCCAAAACTCAAAATATTCATTGCCAATAATGTAAATCATTTGTATGAAATGACTTTGATCACGAAATTCAATTTATCAAATCATGACTAACCATTTAAGGTAGTTCCAACAAAATCAATTATACATAAATCATAACTGAAATCACAATTCTTTACTATTCAAAAACATTTTGTGTCTCAAAAATCATGTTGTATCTCAAAAACCACGCTGTATCTCAAAAACTATGTTGTATCTCAAAAATCATGCTGTATCTCAAAAATCATGCTGTATCTCAAAAATCATTCTTTATCTCAAAAATCATTATTTATCTCACTAACTATGCAAGACTAATCCGAAAGGGCCATATTCGAAGTGATTCTAACTCCTTATGGTCGGGGAGGTCAAATCAGATTCTAACTCCCTATGGTCGGGGAGGTCGAATCATCGTGCACAGTACACATCACAATAATGAATCTTCCGCAAGGGCCATAACGATAAAAAAAAAAACTTAGATCTAACCTCAAATCAGAGGAAAATCTAAGCCTGTGCACGTACCATGGTAATCAAGACACAACTAACTCCATTGTCTTCTCAACAAATGAGAGAGACGGGTAATAACCTAGTCAAGCATCTATAGTGAGATATAAAACAATATCACAATTCTTTTAGTGAGCATAAATCACAATATAATTCGATTCAAATTCAATTCCAATATCTAATAATTTTTATGCTCATTACAATTCAAATCATAAATTTGCATTTTTCCATGAAAATTACCATCACAATTCAAAATATATTCTATCATAATTTTTCAAAACATAATTTATTCAATCCATAACAATGCTTAATACTTGTGGAAATACCATTTCACAAAGCTAAATTCATACATACTATAACAATTTCAATAATCATTGAATTAAATCCAATGCTTGTTAAACATAATACATAAGAAAAATATGTCATTTAATCATATGAAATATTCAAAACAAAATCAGTTAAAAACTAGTTGTGCACAAACCTCTGATAATTGTCTCTTGGCTCTGACTCAGTGTTTCCTTCCCCTTCCCTGAGTCTATGCTAACTGAAACACACAATTTGAAGTGTTTCAGTACTCATTTAAACTGTCTCTAAGAATAAAGCTTAATAATTAACTTATTGAATTCTATTATTTCCTTGGTCAACCTAATATGTCAACCCTTGATGCATTCTAGGTAAATTAGGTTTTAATGTTACTAATATGTCACATTTGTAGCCTTTTAGGGTTGGTACATGTTACCCAATTCATTTCCATGTATTTTGCATTTTATTGTAATTTGCTGGATTCCGGGATACTAGTTTGACCTAGCCAGACGACCTAGTTTCCTCGATTTTCGAGTTTTGGTCGAAACTAAAAACTTGTAGATCTATGTCTTATTGCACGCGGGGCAAAATTTCAGGGCATTCTGAGTTATGTAGATCAAGTTATGGTCATTTTACTATTGCTGGTCAAAATGCATCAAAATTGGTCACTTTAGGTCATTTTAGGTTTGGCCAGTTTTTGGACCCGAACTTGTGCAAGCTGTTTGACTTGCTTATGGTCATTTCTGGGCTTTGGTGTCTTCATAAGACTTGTAGATATATGTCTTAACTATTCATGGTTAAAATTTCAGGTCAATTGGACCTGTTTTGAGTGAGTTATGGCCTAAACACTAACTGCTGCCCAAATGGTCAATTTTCAGGCCTTAATTGCACTAATCCGGATTTGGTCACTTTTCAAGTTACCTTACAAGCAGAATTTTGGTAAGCTTCCTTCATGAAAGTTGGCACATTTTGTGCCTAGTTTTACCTTCAATTGGTCTCATACCAATTGGAGCCACACACTTAAGGTTCTAGGTCCAAAACATAAACTGCCCTATTACATTTTGTTCATTTTTTTCAAACTCAATTACAACAATTTAATCACCTAACCTAGCTCATTTACATGTCCAACCTCACACCATCATACATATGCCCAAGCTGCCATAACAACTATCACAATTCAACATTAATATTCCATAAACCAAACATGAAATAACATCTTTATGGTTCACCAAACCAAGCTGCCGATTCATACATTACAGTCCATTAATTTCCAAGCTTCCAAATTCAAGTATACATTCACATATACTAAGTATACATCACCCAAATTAATTCCTACACACATAAACATTTAATCAACCCTTTAATCTACCATTTACAAGCAAGAATAAACTGTCCTCAAGGAGTTTCCATGGCTGCCAAAGTACACATCCCCCTTTAAACATCAAACCTAAAAAATCTCTCCATAATTCAAGTATCCATAACATCCTTACAAACTTTAATGAAACAATAATAAAAAACACAAACTTACCACTTTGGAAATTCTTCCAAACCTCACCAAAACTTCTTAAAATTGCTATCAAACTCTTCCTTGCAAGGTGAGGATAAACTTTAATAAAGACAAGTGTGGGAAAAGATGGCTTGATCATGGAGTTGTAATGGCTTGAAGGTGGGCGGCCATGGGAGAGGTTTGAGAGCTTCCATGCGGCTAATGGACTTTTCAAATGAAGAAGATGAATTGCAGATTTGTTAGTGGATATTTCTATCCACTTATGATATAATATGTTGTATAATGGTCCACTAACATAGTTTAATAATAAATAAATGTTAAACTTTCTATATTCCCACATTAAGTCCCTAATTTATGCTAATTGAATTAGGTACCACCAATTTAATTTTTCATGACATTTTACAAATATAATATCATGTATTTTTAATGGACATTTAGGTCAAAAGACAACTCGAGGTATCAAATGACCACAATGCCCCTGTTCGAGTTGCATTCTCGATTTTTTGGTAACACCGGGTTTTGTCCGTTTTTCGATTTCTCATTTTTCTTTGTACTAATTAATTAATTTTTCTTTGATATTTCGAATGGTATTTATACTTCAATAGGTGTCTATTTAAGTCCTAAAAATAGGTGTCCAGGGCTAGTCAACGGTCCACGCCGTGACTTCCCGGTGCGGTCACCCATCACTAGGATTCTCGGCTCGTTTAACTTGGTTACATTTACTTGCTATTATTTTTCTTTTGTTTTTCTTGTATTTTTTTTCTTGTATTTCATTATTATGTCTCCTCACTCATATCTAAGTGTAGTTCTAGGCATCCTAGCTGTCCGGACAACACTAGTCACTGGAACAGTAGAATGCACTACCGAACTTAGGGGTGTTACAGTTTCTTTTAAATTTATTTTCACGAATGATTTTCTTTAATTTCCCTCAAAATTAAAGTGGCGACTCCTCACTCTTTCCCACTTCAGTGAAGAGCTTTCGTCCAGGCGATCGCAAAATACCTTGCGACAATATTGTTACCATAAAGTCCCGCAACTTAAAAAATATTATATAAAAGTCTCTCAATTTAAAAATATTACATAAAAGTCTAATGCTAGAATCCCACGCTACAAAATGAAAAGGTCGATTTTGTTTAGTATTGTTGTTAGAACTGCTATTAAGAAAAATATTTTCTAAATATGATTTAAATAAATTTAATATGCTTTAGTATAAGAACACCAAAATAAGAAAATAATTTTTTTTAAACTACTTTTTCCAATAGCATCTAAAATTGTACTTTTTCTAAAAAAATGTTTTTTGACATTTGAAACTCAATGTCAAATAGTTTTGAGAACTTTTTTCTTGTGCAAAAAAATTGGGGTAAGTATGTTAGATGGGTTTTATGATTTTAAAGTTGGAATTTCTTCTTTTTTTTTTTTGGAATGATTTCTTATGCTAAATATACCAAATTTATGTGTTTAGTTATGAAATTGCAGATTTCCAATTATTATATGATTAATAGGGATAAATTTTAACAACTATTCCTGAACTTATATAGTTGTAACACTACAGTCTTTTAACTTTAAAATGTAACATAAAACCCCCTAAACTTTTAAATTTTACATAGTAAAATCCCTTTGACTTTCGGTTACTAATTTTTCAGTTAGAAACTGATGTGAATAGCTCCCGCATAATGCTTAGTCAATAATTCTCTCTCCTCTCTTATGCAAAGTGTAAAATTATTATCTTTACGTATGAAAATTTATTCTGTCTATAGAGAGAAAAAAGATTCAATTTACACATGGCTTGAGAGAGAAAAGAGAAATACTGACTAAACTCCTTGCTGAAACTGTCCAGTCAGTGTCTAACTTAAAAACTGGTAATTGGAGGTTAGAGGGATTTTAATGTGCAAAATTTGAAAGTTGATGGGGTTTTATGTTATATTTTTAAGTTGAAGGACTGTAATGTTACAACTAGATAAGTTTAGAGACAGTTGTCATAATTTATCCTGATTAATAGACATGAAGTAGAAATTGCAAGAAAAAGACTAACATCAATTTCATATGTGACACTTTAGTTTCTTTCATTTCTTTTTATCTTACAATATAGCACTACCGCATATTAGATTAGTCGGAGATATGATGAGATTCTTATATGAAATACATTTATGTAATGTTTTCTTAAGTTGAGAGATTTTATGATAACAAAATAAAAATAAAAGATATAAGTGTAACAAACTCTAAAATTGAGGGATGGCTAGGGAAAATTAATGAAATTTTTAAGCCCTTAATCTTTTGAAAATTTCAACTTTTAGGTTTTCCATCAACACCATTTCAAGCAATAACTCTTAGTGACAATTCCATAATATGTATTTGAAGATATCATCCCGCACTTTGGAGTTATAGTGTACAATCAGTCAGTTCGATTAGGATTTGAACCAAGTTATACTAACTAAAAAATCGAAAATTAAAATTATAAAAATCAAATAGAAATACAAGAGAGATCTTATAATTTCAATTTCAATTCCTTTTAACTCCTAAATCAAAATTGCCGATCTTGATTCATAATGGATTAGGTTAGCCTATGTAAAATGTAAGACACGTGGTTAATGGAACTGCCCAATAATTTGCATCCTTCATCAAACAAAATTTTAATACTATGATTATCATTAATGTGTTTTCTTATTTTTATTTTTAATTTTTTATTTTATTTTATTATTAAATTAAATGTCATAAAATTATTCATGATAACTATCAGTAAATTAAAATTTATTTTATAAAAAAATAAAATTATAATACAAAAATCCGATTATTAGATATGACTTTAATAATTAAACATATAATATACAAGTTTAGCCAATATTTTTAATTCATAAAATTTTAAATTGATAGCCTAATAAAGAATCATAATATGTTAATATTTTCAATTTTGACAGTTAAAATCTGCAAGATAATCATATGGGAGGATTGAGAAGAGAATATTTAAGTCAAGATAATCATATGCTTCTCAATACTTCGATCTTTCCAAGCTTCCTTCCACACTATATTGCTCCGGAACTTTACCAAAACCCAGAAAAATACAGCAAGAGTTAAATTTCTTCATTTAACATAATTATTTCAACAACTCTCTAAATATATGCTTAATAGATAACTATACTTTAATCAACTGAATTAAACATAAAGATACATTAAAAACACTAAATGTGATGAGAGTAAAATTAATAAATTATGTACTTATCACTACTAAAGCGTTAGTCAATAAAATTTCCAACTAAATAATTAGTAGGTAATTCGTGAGCAAATGGTAAGGAACGTGAGAATTAACAACTCTCTAAATATATGCTTAATAGATAACTATACTTTAATCAACTGAATTAAACATAAAGATACATTAAAAACACTAAATGTGATGAGAGTAAAATTAATAAATTATGTACTTATCACTACTAAAGCGTTAGTCAATAAAATTTCCAACTAAATAATTAGTAGGTAATTCGTGAGCAAATGGTAAGGAACGTGAGAATTAACCATCATTTACCGACTATTATTTAATTGGTAATTACCGACTAATTTAATATAATCAGTAATTACCAAATAGTAGGTAGTGTTTTTATATTAATTTTTATTCCAAATAATATAACTTAAAAATAAAATAATGAAAAAAATGGTTAATATTTTATTAATTTTCAAAGAAAATAAATTATCAACAGGTAATTTTTTATATTAATTTCTATTTTAATTGAAGAGCAAGTTTTGTTGGGTAAAAAAAGTTAATTGAACAACTTGAGCTTAATTAGGGGCTTGAGAAAGGAACACTGAAGTCTAGTACTGTAAATTTAACAATGTCTTGTTAGTATTCACAACGGCAGAAAAAGGTAATTCAACGACCTAGGCTTGTTGTTTACGTCTAGAAATTTATATATTTTGCATTTTTTATTTTTTTAAGAAAATTTTTATTTTTATTTTTTATAAAATGCAAGAGAAAACGTGAAAATCGGGCTCAATAATTTTCTAATTCAAAAAATAAATGGAAAATTATTCTTATCTTTCATATAATTATATAAAAAAAAAAAAAACAAATCATTGTAAAATATATTTTATTTTTGAAATTTTTTAACATGTGTATTTATTCATTTATTTTATAATAATATGATTATTTTTATCATTCTAAATAATTATTCAATTATATGTACAAAAAGTTACGGTATAACTTTGATTATAAAAAAAGTAATTGTTTTCCACTTAGAAAATAGTTTAATAACAAAATTTTTGTTATTAAAAAAATAATGAAAAATTCAAATCTTAATTAAATTTTTGCAAAACTGATTTTGCAGTTCTCTATTTGTAAAACTGACACATGTGAACATAAAGCTCTATTTTAATTCTCTAAGTTAACTTTTGTACCAAACTATCTTAGTTTTCCAAAAAGTGAACAAGTTTTCAAAGTTTCTATGCGGAGAAATTTTAGAATTCAACTATTGTATTATGATCATTCATTAGAGTATGCTTCATTTGAATCTAAGAATAATCAACGGTTAAAATTTATTCATTGTACAACACCAAATAATTTTCCAGGGGCTTGTCAAAGAACAATGAAGTCGAGGCTTGTTGGTATTCGCAGTGCTAAAGGCATTTGAACAACCTTGCCCGACGGGGGAGCTTGCGAAGGGAACACTGTAGTCTTGTTAGTATTCATATAGTGAACTAAAGCTACATATATAAGTGTAGATGGAATTCTGAAATGTAGAGTAAACAAACTATGGCAACATTGACCTTGGAGAATCTGCCTTCCCTCGTTTCCCTTGTTCTTTTCTTTCTGTTACATTTTTCGCTTCATGTTGCTTCAGACTCTGCTGAAGAAGCAAATGCTCTTCTCAAATGGGCAACCAGTCGTCAAAACCAGGAGCATTTCAACCTATCTTCATGGCCTTTACTTCCAACAAATGCCACCAATTCCGAACCAAAAACAAGCCCGTGCACTTGGCTTGGAATTTATTGCAACCGTGGAGAAAGGGTCTTTCGATTAAACTTGACAAATGCAGGTTTAAACGGTATGCTTCACGACCTTTCTTTCTCATCCTTTCCTGATCTTGAGTTTATTGATTTCAGCTCCAATGGACTTTTTGGTACGATCCCACTTGAAATCACTCAGCTTTCCAAACTCAGATATCTTGATTTATCAAATAATCAGTTATCAGGGATAATCCCATCAGGGATTGGCCTCCTAACAAATCTTGAAACCCTGCACTTAGGTGAAAATGAACTAAATGGTTCAATTCCTGAAGAAATAGGTCAGTTAAGTTTCCTTATTGAGCTTTTCTTATATAGCAACTATTTAGACGGTCATATTCCTATTTCACTGTGTAATTTGACCAAGTTGTCTGCATTACACCTCTATGATAATCAATTTTCTGGTACTATTCCTTTGAAAATGGGAGACCTCGCCAATTTGGTTGAACTTTTCATGGATTCCAATAGCTTTGAAGGTCCTATCCCTTTCACTTTTGGAAACTTGACAAAGCTAACTTATTTGTTCATGTACCAAAATCAACTTTCTGGTTCTATTCCCTCGGAAATTGGAAACTTGAAGTCTCTCAACTGGCTAAGCCTTTTTGGAAACAATCTTTCTGGCCCAATTCCAAGGTCACTGGGTGGTCTGTCAAACCTCACCCTCCTTCATCTTTACAGAAATCAACTCTCCGGCTCCATTCCTGAAGAGTTAGGAAACTTAACGTCTATTTCTGATCTAGAGTTGAGCGCAAATCAACTTAATGGCTCTATTCCTTCTTTCTTGGGTAATTTGAGCGACTTACAATATTTAAAGCTCCGTAGAAACCAATTTAGTGGTTCTATTCCTGCTTCTTTGAGTAATCTAAGGATCTTAAAAATCTTAACAGTCTTTGACAACCACTTAACTGGCCCTATTTCCTTGAGTAATCTGAAAAAGTTGTCAATTTTAGAACTCTCTGGCAATCGGTTTACTTCTTTTTTGCCTCATAATAATTGCATGAGCGAATCACTTCTGGTTTTGGATGCAAGAGACAACAATTTGAGAGGTCCAATCCCAGAAAGCTTGAGAAAGTGCACGAGCTTAGTTACAATTTTTCTTGGTAGTAACCAACTCGACGGAAACCCATTTGAGGACTTTGTTGTCAACTCAAACTTACGATACATGGATCTAAGTCGCAACAAATTTTCTGGTCAGATCTCAAGCATTTGGCAATGGAGGTCACAAATAGAGGCCATACGTGTTGCAGGAAACAATATTACTGGCATGATACCACCTGAGATTGGAAACTTTAAGCAACTACGTGAACTTGATCTTTCTTCAAATCATATATCTGGGAAGATTCCGAATGAACTGAGAGAGTTAACGTCTCTGCTGGAGCTAGCTTTGAATCAAAATCAACTTTCTGGAGCTATACCTTCAGAACTTGGATCTCTGACCAATCTTGAGTACATGGACTTGTCCACAAACAGATTGAGCGAGCCAATTCCAGAAGATATTGGTGACTTGGTGAAACTACACTACTTGAATTTGAGCCACAACAAGTTGAACAAAGCAATTCCAAAGCAGCTGGGTGAGTTGCTTCACCTCTCGCAGCTAGATTTGGGTCATAACTTGCTGACAGGAAATATTCCTATAGAATTCGCGAAACTTGAGAGCTTGGAGGAACTGATTATCTCTCATAATAATCTCTCTGGTTTCATCCCCAACGCTTTTGAAGAAATGCATGGTTTGTGGAATATCGATATATCCTACAACCACTTTCAGGGTCCAATTCCCAATAGCAAAGCTTTTCAACATGCTTCTATAGAAGCTCTGCGTGGTAACAAAGGATTGTGCGGCAATTTTAGTGGCTTGGACCCTTGCTCGGGGCAAAAACAGGTCTCGAAGAAGGGCACTAAAGTTATGCTGATAATTTTACTCCCTGTTTCAGTAACAGGTGCTCTTTTATGTATGTTGGTTGTTCTGTTCTTCAGGTTCCAAGCAAGGAAGAGAGGTTCAAAGAGAGAAGTTGAAATGAATAGTGAAGGGTTGCTTGCCACATCAATTTTTGATGGAAAAACATTGTACAAGGAAATCATACAAGCAACCAAGAATTTTCATGATATGCACTGCATTGGAGAGGGTGGATTTGGAAAGGTCTATAAAGCTGAGTTGCCATCAGGAAATACTTTAGCTGTGAAGAAATTCCATTCACTGAATCAAGGTGAGACAGCAGATCAGAAAGAGTTTCTGAATGAGATAAGAGCATTAACAGAGATAAGACATCGAAATATCGTGAAGTTCTACGGCTTTTGCTCGCATCTAAGACACTCGTTTTTGGTCTATGAGTACCTGCAGATGGGCAATCTGGACACTGTGCTAAGTAATGATGAAGCTGCAAGAGAATTGGATTGGAATAAAAGGTTGAATGTCATAAAAGGTGTGGCAAATGCCTTGTCATACATGCACCATGAATGCTTGACACCAATTATTCACAGAGACATATCAAGCAAGAATGTTCTGCTGGATTCAGAATTTGAAGCTCATGTTTCAGACTTCGGCATAGCCAAGCTTCTGAACCTAGACTCTTCCAATCAGTCTATGCTAGCAGGCACATATGGATATATAGCACCAGGTGATGTACTGTGTAGTTACTCCTCTAAACATTGAGTTAGTATTGTAAATTATCTACTATAACTACATATTTGGCATTGCAGAGCTTGCCTACACAATGACGGTGACTGAAAAATGCGATGTCTATAGCTTTGGAGTGTTGGCGTTGGAAATCATCAATGGAAAGCATCCAAGTGATTTAATCTCTAGAATTTCATCACAATCTGCAGACACTGAGGTAGAGATGAACAATATGTTGGACCAAAGGTTATCTCCTCCGACACATGAAGTTGAAGACAAATTGGCGTTCACCGTGACTCTGGCATTCTCATGCATACGTATGAACCCACAGTCCCGGCCGGCTATGCAGTTTGTTTCTCAGCTCTTGTCAAACTAACTTTATTTTTCAGAGCCGTCACTGCCCTGTACTATGCAAGCTGAAGCGCAATTGCTGGGCAGCTGCTATCTAATTCCTCCACTTCATCGCAATGCACTTATTTTCATAGAGAATAATTAGCAACAGCTAAACCAATTAAAATTTAAGAAATTATGTTTTTAGTAGGACCTCCATATTTTTTGGTGGGATACACAGTGATTTTTAGTAATGTGTTAATTGAGTGGAAGTATACACTTGAATAAATGTAGGCAAGAAATTTTTGGTTAATTTTTACCAATATTCTCTCAATCTTAGAGTTTGTCACACTTTCATCCTCAGTTTCATATTGTTACCATAAAGTCCCTCAACTTAAAAAATATTATATAAAAGTCTCTCAATTTAAAAAATATTACATAAAAGTCTCTCATGCTAGAATCCCACACTATAAAATGAAAAGGTCGAGTTTGTTTAGTATTGTTGTTAGAACTGCTGTTAAGAAAAATATTTTCTTAAATATGATTTAAATAAATTTAATATGCTTTAATATAAGAACACCAAAATAAGAAAATAATTTTTTTCAAACTACTTTTTCCAATAGCATCTAAAATTGTACTTTTTAAAAAAAAATGCTTTTTTACATTTGAACTCAGTGTCAACTAGTTTTGAGAACTTTTTTCTTGTGCAAAAAAATTGGGGTAAGTATGTTAGATGGGTTTTATGATTTTAAAGTTGGAATTTCTTCTTCTTTTTTTTTTTTTTGGAATGATTTGTTATGCTAAACATACCAAATTTATGTGTTTAGTTATGAAATTGCAGATTTCCAATTATTGTATGATTAATAGGGATAAATTTCAATAACTGTCCCTGAACTTATATAGTTATAACACTACAGTCCTTTAACTTTAAAATGTAACATAAAACCCCCTAAACTTTTAAATTTTACACAGTAAAATCCCTCTGACTTTCAATTACTGATTTTTCAGTTATAAACTAATGTGAATAGCTCCCGCATGACGCTTAGTCAATATTTCTCTCTCCTCTCTTATGCAAAGTGTAAAATTATTCTCTTTACGCAAGAAAAATTATTCTGTCTATAGAGAGAAAAATAATTCAATTTACATATGGCTTGAGAGAGAAAAGAGAAATACTGACTAAACTCCATGCTGAAACTGTTTAGGTCAGTGTCTAACTGAAAAACTAGTAATTGGAGGTTAGAGGATTTTAATGTACAAAATTTAAAAGTTGATGGTATTTTATATTACATTTTTAAGTTAAAGGACTGTAATATTATAACTAGATAAGTTCAGGAACAGTTGTCTTAATTTATCCTGATTAATAGACATGAAGTAGAAATAGCAAGAAAGAGACTAACATCAATTTCATATATGACACTTTAGTTTCTTTCATTTCTTTTTATCTTACAATGTAGCTACCACATATTAGATTAGTCGGAGATATGATGAGATTCTGATATGAAATACATTTATGTAATGTTTTCTTAAGTTGAGGGATTTTATGATAACAAAATAAAAATGAAAGACATAAGTGTACGTAACAAACTCTAAAATTGAGGGATGGCTAGGGAAAATTAATGAAATTTTTAAGCCCTTAATCTTTTGAAAATGAAAGACAAAGTTTATTTCAACTTTTAGGTTTTCCATCAACACCATTTCAAACAATAACTCTTAGTCACAATTCCATAATATGTATTTGAAGATATCATCCCGCACTTTGGAGTTATAGTGTACAATCACTCAGTTCGATTAGGATTTGAACCAAGTTATACTAACCGAAAAATCAAAAATTAAAACTATAAAAATCAAATAGAAATACTAGAGAGATCTTATAATTTCAATTTCAATTCCTTTAACTCCTAAATCAAAATTGCCGATCTTGATTCATAATGGATTAGGTTAGCCTATGTAAAATGTAAGACACGTGGTTAATGGAACTGCCCAATAATTTGCATCCTTCATCAAACAAAATTTTAATACTATGATTATTGTTAATGTGTTTTCTTATTTTTATTTTTAATTTTTTATTTTATTTTATTATTAAATTAAATGTCATAAAATTATTCATGATAACTATCAGTAAATTAAAATTTATTTTATAAAAAATAAAATTATAATACAAAAATCCGATTATTAGATATGACTTTAATAATTAAACATAGAATATACAAGTTTAGCCAATATTTTTAATTCATAAAATTTTAAATTGATAGCCTAATAAAGAATCATAATATATTAATATTTTCAATTTTGACAGTTAAAATCTGCAAGATAATCATATGGGAGGTTTGAGAAGAGAATATTTAAGTTAAGATAATCATATGCTTCTCAATCCTTCGATCTTTCCAAGCTTCCTTCCACACTATATTGCTCCGGAACTTCACCAAAATACTGAAAAATACAGCAAGAGTCAAATTTCTCTATTTAACATAATTATTTCAACAACTCTCTAAATATATGCCTAATAGATAACTATGCTTTAATCAACTGAATTAGACATAAAGATACATTAAAAACACTAAATGTGATGAGAGTAATATTAATAAATTATGCACTTATCACTACTAAAGTGTTAGTCAATAAAATTTCCAACTAAATAATTAGTAGGTAATTCGTGAGCAAATGGTAGGGAACGTGAGAATTAACCATCATTTACAGACTATTATTTAATTGGTAATTACCGATTAATTTAATATAATCAGTAATTACCAAATAGTAGGTAGTGTTTTTATATTAATTTTTATATTTTTTATTTTTTATTTTTTTAAGAAAATTTTAATTTTTATTTTTTATAAAATGCAAGAGAAAACATGAAAATCGCGCTCAATAATTTTCTAATTCAAAAAATAAATGGAAAATTATTCTTATCTTTCATAATTATATAAAAAAAAAAAAACAAATCATTGTAAAATATATTTTATTTTTGAAATTTTTTAACATGTGTAGTTATTCATTTATTTTATAATAATATGATTATTTTTATCATTCTAAATAATTATTCAATTATATGTATAAAAAGTTACGGTATAACTTTGATTATAAAAAAAGTAATTGTTTTCCACTTAGAAAATAGTTGAAAAACAAAATTTTTGTTATTAAAAAAATAATGAAAAATTCAAATCTTAATTAAATTTTTGCAAAACTGATTTTGTAGTTCTCTATTTGTAAAACTGGCACATGTGAACATAAAGCTCTATTTTAATTCTCTAAGTTAACTTTTGTACCAAACTATCTTAGTTTTCCACAAAGTGAACAAGTTTTCAAAGTTTCTATACGGATAAATTTTAGAATTCAACTATTGTATTATGATCATTCATTAGAGTATGATTCATTTGAATCTAAGAATAATCAACGGTTAAAATTTATCCATTGTACAACACCAAATAATTTTCCAGGGGCTTGTCAAAGAACAATGAAGTCAAGGCTTGTTGGTATTCGCAGAGCTAAAGAAGGCATTTGAACAACCTTGCCCTACGGGGGAGCTTGCGAAGGGAACACTGAAGTCTTGTTAGTATTCATACAGTGAACTAAATCTTTGGGAAATGAAAAATAATGTACAACTTCTTGAGACCTTACTTCCAAATGCTTTATCTTTTTAATTTCAATTTTAATTTTAGGTTAAGGCATAACCCTTATTTTATGTAATTCATACATGACAAATAGAGTAGAAATGCTTATGAAGTGTTTGAAGGAGCAATTTGTTCAACTTCCAAATTGCAATTCATATACACTTCCTCACCTTTACCCAAAAACTTCAATAAATGTGCTTTACAATCTAGTCCATAGGCCATTTACCTTACAATTTCATCATGACAATGTTTTTCCATCTAACATTATTTCAACACGCCAATTATAATTTCAAATAAAGCATTAGTCTAGTCAATAACAATGATAGTTTTTACTTCTTTTTTATCAATTAAGATTTGACTGGACTAAGGATTATTCTAAAATTATTTTTTAAAATCATAAATATATCAAATCGATCAATAAGGAGAAATATACCTTAAAAGCAATTCAGAGAAAAGATTTAATTTTAATACACGTAAATTGATATAAATATATCTTGATAAAAGGATTAATAAAAATAGCAATAAGTAAAATATTTATGAAAATTACTATATATATATGTACTTTTTAAAAGAAACAAAAATATTTTTAAAAAATTCAACTATTTAATTTTATCAAAATTAAAATCAATATCTAAACCAAACTGAAAGTAAAGAGATCTTACAGTTTCAATTTCAATTTCTTTAACTCTTAAATCAAAATTGCCGATTTTGATTCATAATTGGTTAGGTTAGCCTATGTAAAATGTATGACACGTGGTTAATGGAAGTGCCCAATAATTTGGATCCCTTCATCAGAGAAAATTTTAATACCATGATTGTTAAGGTGTTTTCTTATTTTTATTTTTTAATTTTTTATTTTATTTTTATTATTAAATTAATTTTTATCAAATTTTTCATGATAACTATCAGTAAAATAAAATTTATTTTATAATAAATAAAATTATAATAGAAATATCCGATTATTCGATATGACTTTTATAATTAAACATACAAGTTTAGTCAATATTTTTAATTCATATAATTTTAAATTGATAACCTAATAAATAATCATAATATATATTAATATTTTCAATTTTCACAATTAAAATTAGCCAAATAATCATATTATTATGGAGATTCATAAGTTTATATTGTTTGGTGGCAAAATATTTATATTAGCATTTAGAAGTTAAGAGAGTAGTTCATTAAAAGTTATTCCTCCTAATTTTTAGATACCGAGTGACTGTTTTAATTAGGGTCAATGAGATGATACCATTATTTTTACATTTAACAGCTAATCTAACAGATATTTTTATAGAATACTCATGCCTTAAATTACTATATAAATAGCTAACAAACCGCTAACAACTGAATAACCCAAGTCTTATTAGATAAAAAGGTTATTATGACAGTTAATAACCTTGAGCTTGGAGGCTTATTAGATAAAAGGTTATTATGACAGTTAATAACCCAAGTCTTATTAGATAAAAGGTTATTTTTATAGAATACTCAGTTGACAGTTATTATGACAGTTAATATTGTCGAACAGAACCCAAGTCTTATTAGATAAAAAGGTTAATTGAATAACCTTGAGCTTGGAGGCTTGAGAAATGAACACCAAGTCTAGTTTTGTAATCTAATAGTTAAGTCTTATTAGTATTTAATAGACATTTTTACTAAACACTGTGCTTTAAATTATTATCTAAATTTTTCATTTTTTATAGAAAACAAGAGAGGACATGCAAAATGTGTTTACCTGATTTTCTAATTCAAAAAATAAAAGAAACTTATTCATTTATTTCATAATTATAAAAAAAAAATAATTGTAAAATATTATTTAAAAGTTATTTTATTTTTGAAAATTTTAACGTGTTATTCATTTATTTTATAATAAAATAATTAATTTTTATCATTACAAATAAATATTTTTCTAACTAATTATTTAATTTTAGTTATATAGAGTTATGGTATAACTTTGATTATAAAAAAAGTCATTGTTTTCTATTTAGAAAATAGCTGGAAAACAAAATTTTTGTTATAAAAGAAAACAATGGAAAATCCAAATCTTAATTAAATTTTGGAAAATTAGTTTTGCAATTCTCTATTTGTAAAATTGGCACATGTGCAAGCAAAACTCTATTTTCTAGTTTTAAAAGAAAAATTTTTTACAAAACTATCTTAGTTTTCCACAAGTAAATAAGTCCTTAGAGTGTCTGGATGGAGAAATTTTAGATTATAACTGTTGTATTATAATAATTTATCATGGTAGTCTTCGCGTGAATCTCATAATAATCCACTATTAAAATTTATCATTATACAACACCAAATAATTTTCCAAGGGTTCGTCAAAGAACAATTAAGTCAAGGCTTGCTAGTATTCACAGTGCTAAAGAAGGCATTTGAGCAACCTCGTCCAAGGGGGAGCTTGTGAAAGGAACACTGGGTCAAGTCTTGTTAGTATTCACAGTGCACTAAAGCTATATATATATCCATGGAATTCTGAAATGTAGAGTAAACAACTATGGCAAGATTGACTTTGGAGAATCTACCTTCCCTTGTTTCCCTTGTTCTTTTCTTTCTGTTACATTTTTCGCATCATGTTGCTTCAGACTCTACTGATGAAGCAAATGCTCTTCTCAAATGAGCAGCCAGTCTTCAAAACCAGGAACAGTTCAACCTATCTTCATGGCCTCTACTTCCAACAAATGCCACCAATTCCAAACCAAAAACAAGCCCGTGCACTTGGCTTGGAATTTATTCCAACCGTGGAGAAAGGCTCTTTCGATTAAACTTGACAAATGCAGGTTTAAACGGTATGCTTCACGACCTTTCTTTCTCATCCTTTCCTGATCTTGAGTTTATTGATTTCAGCTACAATGGACTTTTTGGTACCATCCCACTTGAAATCACTCAGCTTTCCAAACTCAGATATCTTGATTGTCACGACCCAAAATTCTGAATCGTGACCGGCGCATAATTTAAGTATTCTTAAATCATGCAAGCCTTATCAGAGTATCTTAAATGAATATATTGTCACTTACTAATCCCAAAAATAGACAAAATCCAAATAAATAAAATGCTGAATAAACATCATAAATATCCCATAAGTAAACTGCGGAGTGTCTACAGATTTCAATAAAAACTTAAACTGTTCAATAAACTAAACTAATTATTAGCCCGAGAAAACTTGAATTCGGGCATACCATGAGAACAAATCGAAGTTGTCCCTCTCCAGAAAATGGACTGAATATTTGGATCAGCTGCAGAATTCTCTTGATCCAAAGCAGATATGAGAAAACGTGGTTTGAGCTAGATGCTCAGTGAATGATAATTATAGCACACAACGGAATAGGAACAGGCAGACGCTTGATTAATTTCACAATAAATTTTCTATTCAATAAAATTATGCTCATGCTATCAAAATCATTAATAAAATAATTTCATAAAACATATATATAAAATAAATTCATTCAATAAAAATTTTATGGTACAGTGCACCAGGGTGATGATACCCCACATCACCAAAGGCCAGATGGTAAGCGCGCTACCAGATATCAGATACTTTCCTCCTCCTTCACAGATATCAATGCATATGATACTAATGCAACCATAAACTGCAATGATGCATGACTCAACAATGCAACCTAATACCGTGATAGTCCACGGCGGGGCGGATAATGAAAAGCGAATCGGGCACAGGTACCAATTCAAAACAGAAAACCAATTTGTACAAATCAATCAAAATCAATAAAAAAAATTTCAGATATCAAATAATAACTGATAGTGCAATTCCAATAGTGTATTTCAATAATTTCAGAGAGTCGAATAAATCAAATCAATCTCAAATCAATTCAATAAAATCAAATCAATCTCAATTCAATTCAATAAAATCAAATCAATCTCAAATCAATTCAATAAATCAAATCAATCTCAGATCAATTCAGTAACACATCGGTAAATTTTATAGTCAAATATCAATCAATATAAATACATTAAAGGCCTGTTCCCGGAATCCTAATGGGTCTAATGCAGAGATAGTTAGCAAAATCAATTATTTAATCAAAATTGAAATAAAATTTAATAATAAAATAAAACTATAGAAAATCACATATAAAATCATTGTTAAAATATTAATTTAAAATTTTATTTAATAACAAACTTAATGTTAAGAAATTTTAAAAGGGACAAAAACGGTGCCATGCACTATAATTACCACTCACCTGGAACCTCTAAAATAATAGCTAGATTCAATAAAAGAGACAATTTCAATTGTAATGAATATTTGAATCTCCTACATACCAAAAATATAAAAGAAAAATATTAAATAATAATAAAATAAAATAACTTTTATATATACATATATATATTAAAACGAGTCGACGCATGGTGCGGATTTAGTGAAACAGCTATATATATATATATATATATATATATATATATATATATATATATATATTAAAACGAACTGACGCATGGTGCGGATTTGGGTGATGAATATATATATATATATATATATATATATATATATATTAAAACGAACTGATGCATGGTTGTGGGACGAAACGGGACGAGGTAGGATATATATATATAATAATTGATTATTGTTTAATAGTAATTATGATCAATCCGATTCAATACTAATAATCAAGGAAGTAAATTTTTAGGGTAGTTGTAACAAATCAATGAAAGAAAATAAAATCAAATTCACCCATTATTGAATAAAGAATGAGAATTTTACCTTGAAAACAGAATCGAACGTGATGCATAGAGAAGTAAAAATTTAGGGATTCTATGTTGAGAGTATTTGATAGAAAAAAAAAGAGGTGACAAACAGGTTTTGAGAGCAAAGTTTAGCAGAAGAGATGATTAGGGTATATATATATATTTTAAGAGTTCTATTAGGTGTAGGATG
Source organism: Hevea brasiliensis (assembly GCF_030052815.1). Lineage (NCBI taxonomy): Eukaryota > Viridiplantae > Streptophyta > Magnoliopsida > Malpighiales > Euphorbiaceae > Hevea > Hevea brasiliensis. The sequence goes on from NC_079505.1 coordinate 5,408,606, forward strand.
GGATAAGAGTTATTATTGAACTAGGTTGTTCAGATTGCAGATATATATTTAATTTCAAAATAATATATATATATCTAAAAATAAATAAGCAGACCATCTAATAAAAAAAATATATATATATACATTTTTTTTTTATAAATATATTAAATTATTGTTAGCTTATTAAAATAAAATAATAATAAATAATAAATGTATATGGGTTTTCACATACTTCCCCCCTTAAAAAAAATTCGGTCCCCGAATTTGAATAGACAAAATTCTAACCTGAAGAATCAAATAAGTGAGGATATTTGGCTCGCATTTCAGATTCTGCCTCCCATGTGGCCTCACTACTTGAGTGATTATGCCACAAGACTTTGACCAAAGCCACTTCCTTAGATCGGAGTTTCCTAATTTGTCGATCTAAAATCTTTACTGGTTGCTCCTCATATGACATATCATCCCTAAATTGCATGGTTTGAGGTTGTAAAACATGAGATGGATCTGGTACATACTTCCTAAGCATAGAAATATGGAAAACTGGATGTACATGTGCAAAACCAGGTGGAAGGGCTAAACGGTAAGCAACTGCTCCAATTCTCTCCAAAATTTCAAATGGACCAACAAAATGAGGGCTAAGCTTTCCTTTCTTCCCAAACCTCATGATTCCTTTCATAGGGGAAACTCTCAGAAATACATGATCACCAATCATAAATTCTACATCTTTACGCTTAGGGTCAGCATAACTTCTCTGTCGACTTTGAGCAGTCAAAAGTCGATCATGAATTAGTCAAACCTTCTCTGAAGTTAATTGTATCAACTCTGGTCTAGTAAGCCTTCTTTCTCCAACTTCATCCCAACAAATCGGTGACCTACACTTTCGACCATATAATGCCTCATATGGAGCCATCTCTATACTTGCCTGATAACTGTTATTATAAGCAAACTCCACTAAAGGCAAATGATGATCCCAACAGCCACCAAAATCCATAACGCATGCACGAAGCATGTCCTCTAATGTCTGTATGGTCCTTTCTGATTGTCCATCCGTCTGAGGGTGAAAAGCAGTACTAATGTCTACTCGTGTTCCTAAAGCTTCTTGGAATATCTTCCAAAATCGAGAAGTAAACTGAGTACCACGATCAGAGACAATGGAAACTGGAACTCCATGAAGACTAACAATCTTGTTTATATACAACTGTACAAGTTTAGCAAAGTCATATGTAGTCTTCACAGGAAGGAAATGAGCAGATTTTGTCAATCTGTCCACTATCACCCAGATTGCATTGTAACCACCTCGTGTACTAGGTAAACCCACAACAAAATCCATGGCAATATGCTCCCACTTCCACTCAGGAATAGGCAATGGCTGAAGTAACCCAGATGGTCTCTGATGTTCTGCCTTAACCTGCTGACAAGTCAAACATTTAGCAACAAAGTCTGCAATATCCCTCTTCATGCCACCCCACCAATAATGCTCCCTTAAATCACGGTACATCTTAGTTGAACCTGGGTGTACTGTGTAAGCAGAATGGTGTGCCTCCTCCATGATTTCTCTTCTCAACTCATCAACATTGGGGACACAAAGTCTAATGCCATAACGAAGAACTCCATCATCAGTTAACATGAACCCTTGAGTTTGGCCTTGATGAATACTATCTATAATCACACATAGCTGAGAGTCCCTCTTTTGAGCAGCCTTAATTCTATCAATCAAGATAGGCCTAACTCGAAAATGTGCTAAGAATGATCCAGCTATGATTTCAAACTCTACTCCCTGATCTAGCAACCCATGTAATTCACCAATCAGAAGCCTCATCTTGGTAGATATATGGGCTAAACTACTAGAAGACTTCCTGCTTAGAGCATCAGCCACTACATTAGCTTTTCCAGGGTGATACTATATGGTGCAATCATAATCCTTCAGCAATTCTACCCATCTCCTTTGCCTAAGATTAAGATCACGTTGGTCAAAAATGTATTTGAGACTTTTGTGGTCAGTGAAGATTTTACAAGTCTCACCATACAGATAGTGCCTCCAGATTTTTAAAGCAAAAATTACTGCAGCCATTTCCAAATCATTAGTTGGATAATTCTGCTCGTGCCTTTTTAACTGACGAGAAGCATATGCAATAACCCGTCCATGTTGCATCAAAACACATCCTAAACCAATCCTAGAAGAATCACAATATACTACATAACCCCCTGATCCAGATGGAAAAGCTAACACTGGTGCTGTAGTTAAACGAGTCTTAAGCTCTTAAAAACTTTTTTCACAAGCCTCAGACCACTAAAATTTCACATTTTTCTGTGTCAACTTAGTTAAAGGTGCTGCAATACAAGAGAAGTCTTGAACAAACCATCTATAATACCCTGCTAAACCCAAGAAACTACGAATCTCTGACACAGTTGTGGGTCTAGGCCAATGAAGCACTGTCTCAACTTTCTTCTTATCAACGCACACCCCATCCTTAGATACTGTATGGCCTAGGAAAGCCACACTATCTAACCAAAACTCACATTTTGAGAACTTGGCATATAGCTTGTATTCTCGTAAGGTCTGAAGGACAATTCTCAAATGCTGTTCATGCTCCTCCTTACTCTTTGAGTACACTAGAATGTCATTGATGAACACTATAACAAATTGATCTAAGAAAGGCTTGAAAACTCTGTTCATGAGATCCATAAAAGCAGCCGGAGCATTGGTAAGACCAAAAGACATTACAAGAAATTCATAGTGTCCATACCTAGTCCTAAAGGCTGTCTTGAGTATGTCTTCTTTCTTAACTCTCAATTGATGATGCCCAGATCGAAGATCAATCTTGGAAAAATACTTTGCACCTTGAAGTTGTTCAAACAGGTCATCTATGCGTGGAAGAAGATACTTATTATGCACAGTTACCTTATTCAATTGCCTATAATCAATGCACATTCTCAAAGACCCATCCTTCTTCCGTACAAATAACACAGGAGTACCCCATGGAGAAACACTAGGGCGAATAAACCCCTTATCTAGTAGGTCCTGTAGTTGCTCCTTCAACTCCTTAAGTTCTGCGGGTGCCATACGATAAGGTGGCATAGATATGGGCTCAGTTCCAGGGACTAAGTCTATACCAAATTCTACCTCTCGCTCCGGGGGTAAACCTGATAAATCTTCTGGAAACACATCAGGAAACTCCTTAACCACTGCAACATTCTCTAAACCTGCACCTTCTACCTGAACATCTTTAACATAAGCTAGATACCCTTTACACATCTTTCGCAATAATCGTCTAGCACTCACTACAGAGATAAGATTACTAGAGGCTATACTGCGATCTCCCTGAAATTTAAATTCTGCCTCCCCAGGAATTTTAAAGAGTACAACTTTATTATGACAATCCAATGAAACGTGATAAGTGGCTAACCAATCCATGCCTAAAATCACATCAAACTCAAACATATCCAAAGAAACAAGATCTGCAGCTAATTCCCTATCTCCAATGTGAACTATACATCCCCTATACACCATATCAGTGTCTATTGCATCCCCCATAGGTGTTGATACAGATAAAGGATACTCTAACAAAGTAGGTGGTGTACTAAATCTCATGGAAAAGTATGGAGAAACAAATGAATGACTGGAACCAGGATCAAACAGTACTCTAGCATCAAATGAGCAAATAGGAAGTGTACCTGTCACTACTGCATTAGATGCCTGAGCATCCTGCTGAGTCAAAGCAAAAACTCTAGCTTGACCTCTACCACCAGATGTCTGTCCCTGAGTTTGACCAAATCCTCTACCACCAGAACCTCTACCACCCTGACCGCGACCACCAAAACCCTGACTTCTACCACTATACTGTGAAACTGGTTGAGCCTGAGAGGGAGCAGAATGTGTTGCTTGACCAGCACCCTGAGTTGTCTCACTAGTAGGGCGATCCATCACGGTGTCCCAGCTGTCCACAACCAAAGCATGCTCCAGTGACCCAATGACAAGTGCCCTTATGTGGCTTACCACAATGATGACAAAGAGTGGTAATAGGCTCAGTGCTAATCTGGTTATACCGAGCATTCCCTGTATGTGTCCTCTGCTCACGTCCCTGACCAACTCCAGATTGATGTGCCCTATTGCCAACTGTAGACTGAGAACCCTGCTTATTATCTTGATAAGAGCCCTGATGACTTTGTCCTTTGTTAAATTGATTACCTTGACTATCTTTCTTAAACCGCTTGCGCTGCTCACGAGCCCAACGTTCATCATCATACATCTCCATCTGTCTAGCCCGATCAACCACCTCCTCATATTTAGGTAGTCGTAAAGGAGCTACACGATCAATTAGCCTGTCTCGTAAGCTCCTTTCAAACTGCGAGCCTTCTTCTCCTCATTTGGAATCAAGTGTTTACCAAAGGGATAATTTGGTAAACTTCATTTCATACTCTGTAACTGTCATTTTACCTTGCTTCAAGGTTTCAAACTCCAAGGCCTTAGACTCTTGAACACTAGGAGGGAGAAATCGCTACAAGAAGAGAGAGTGAAATTCAGGCCATAGGATAGAAACTTAATGTCTCCCATTCTTCTTAGAGATATACCACTCACGAGCAACTCGCTTAAGGTGATTTCCTGCCAACATCACCATCCTAGCACTACTGCAACCCCGAGTGTCATAACACCTCTCCATGTCATCTAGAAACTCTAAGGGATCAGCTAATGCATCCTCTCCAGTGAACTCCTTTGGTCTTAGCTTGAGAAAATCAGAGAGTCAAGGAATCGAGCCTATCCCAGCTGGTGCTAAAGTAGAGCCAACCACCGGTTGTTGTGGTTGAGTTGTAAGGTACTCGGCTATAGTATTAATAAAGACGATTCACCGCATGTAATCCCGCACGGATCACTCTGATAAGAATTTGACCAAATCTAGGTGCTTGAGTGCAGAGCTAATTGGAATGGTTGTGCCCGCCTTAGCCATAGGCGTGCTCTGTCGATGTCGATTACTAGTTTGAGGTGGTACCTCCTGTTGGATCAAGGTTTGCACCATTAAGACCCTTGGCCTTAGTTCTCCTCTTGCGTCTAATAGACCCAGGCACCTATTCATTTTAATAAACAAGCATTAAATATGAAAATGTGATCCAAATTAAGACAGTTGAAAAAGTACAAAGGATGCAGATATCCAAGCAATGATAAACCAAAAGACGTTAAGGATCCTATGCTCCGCAAGTTTACTAGACCTCAACCGAGCTCGATACCAACTTTGTCACGACCCAAAATTCGATCAGGATCGCGCATAATTTAAGTATTCTTAAATCATGCAAGCCTTATCAGAGTATCTTGAATGAATATATTGTCACTTACTAATCCCAAAAATAGACAAAATCCAAATAAATAAAATGCTGAATAAACATCATAAATATCCCATAAGTAAACTGCGGAGTCTTCAGATTTCAAATAAAAACTTAAAACTGCTCAATAAACTAAACTAATTATTAGCCCGAGAAAACTTGAATTCGGGCATACCATGAGAACAAATCGAAGTTGTCCCTCTCGGAAAATGGACTGAATATTTGGATCACCGCGAATTCTCTTGATGCAAAGCAGATATGAGACAGAAAACGTGGTTTGAGCTAGATGCTCAGTGAATGATAATTATAGCACACAACGGAATAGGAACAGGCAGACGCTTGATTAATTTCACAATAAATTTTCTATTCAATAAAATTATGCTCATGCTGTCAAAATCATTAATAAAATAATTTCATAAAACATATATATAAAATAAATTCATTCAATAAAAATTTTATGGTACAGTGCACCAGGGTGATGATACCCCACATCACCAAAGGCCAGATGGTAAGCGCGCTACCAGATATCAGATACTTTCCTCCTCCTTCACAGATATCAATGCATATGATACTAATGCAACCATAAACTGCAATGATGCATGACTCAACAATGCAACCTAATACCGTGATAGTCCACACGGCGGGGCCAGATAACAGAAACAGATACTGGGCACAGGTACCAATTCAAAACAGAAAACCAATTTGTACAAATCAATCAAAATCAATAAAAAAAAAATTTCAGATATCAAATAATAACTGATAGTGCAATTCCAATAGTGTATTTCAATAATTTCAGAGAGTCGAATAAATCAAATCAATCTCAAATCAATTCAATAAAATCAAATCAATCTCAATTCAATTCAATAAAATCAAATCAATCTCAAATCAATTCAATAAAATCAAATCAATCTCAGATCAATTCAGTAACACATCGGTAAATTTTATAGTCAAATATCAATCAATATAAATACATTAAAGGCCTGTTCCCGAAATCCTAATGGGTCTAATGCAGAGATAGTTAGCAAAATCAATTATTTAATCAAAATTGAAATAAAATTTAATAATAAAATAAAACTATAGAAAATCACATATAAAATCATTGTTAAAATATTAATTTAAAATTTTATTTAATAACAAACTTAATGTTAAGAAATTTTAAAAGGGACAAAAACGGTGCCATGCACTATAATTACCACTCACCTGAAACCTCCAAAATAATAGCTAGATTCAATAAAAGAGACAATTTCAGCTGACAGAATGAATATTTGAATCTCCTACATACCCAAAATATAAAAGAAAAATATTAAATAATAATAAAATAAAATAACTTTTATATATACATATATATATTAAAACGAGAGCTGACGCATGGTGCGGATTTAGTGAACAGTTATATATATATATATATATATATATATATATATATATATATATATATATATATATATATATATATTAAAACGAGAACTGACGCATGGTGCGGATTTGGGTGATGAACAGTTATATATATATATATATATATATATATATATATATATATATATATATATATATATATATATATATATATATTAAAACGAGAACTGATGCATGGTTGTGGGACGAAAACGGGACGAGGTAGGATATATATATATAATAATTGATTATTGTTTAATAGTAATTATGATCAATCCGATTCAATACTAATAATCAAGGAAGTAAATTTTTAGGGTAGTTGTAACAAATCAATGAAAGAAAATAAAATCAAATTCACCCATTATTGAATAAAGAATGAGAATTTTACCTTGAAAACAGAATCGAACGTGATGCATAGAGAATTAAAAATTTAGGGATTCTATGTTGAGAGTATTTGATAGAAAAAAAAAAAGAGGTGACAAACAGGTTTTGAGGACAAAGTTTAGCAGAAGAGATGATTAGGGTATATATATATATTTTAAGAGTTCTATTAGGTGTAGGATGGGATAAGAGTTATTATTGAACTAGGTTGTTCAGATTGCAGATATATATTTAATTTCAAAATAATATATATATATCTAAAAATAAATAAGCAGACCATCTAATAAAAAAAAATATATATATATACATTTTTTTTTATAAATATATTAAATTATTGTTAGCTTATTAAAATAAAATAATAATAAATAATAAATGTATATGGGTTTTCACATTGATTTATCAAATAATCAGTTATCAGGGATAATCCCGTCAGGGATTGGCCTCCTAACAAATCTTGAAATCCTGAACTTAGCTGAAAATCAATTAAATGGTTCGATTCCTGAAGAAATAGGTCAGTTAAGTTCCCTTATTGAGCTTTTCTTATATAGCAACTATTTAGACAGTCATATTCCTGTTTCACTGTGTAATTTGACCAAGTTGTCTACATTACACCTATATGATAATCAATTTTCTGGTACTATTCCTTTGAAAATGGGAGACCTCACCAATTTAGTTGAACTTTTCATGGATACCAATAGACTAGAAGGTTCTATCCCTTTCACTTTTGGAAACTTGACAAAGCTAACTGCATTGCTCATGTACCAAAATCAACTTTCTGGTTCTATTCCCTCAGAAATTGGAAACTTGAAGTCTCTCAACTGGCTAAGCCTTTTTGGAAACAATCTTTCTGGCCCAATTCCAAAGTCACTAAGTGGTCTGTCAAGCCTCACCCTTCTTCATCTTTACAGAAATCAACTCTCCGGCTCCATTCCTGAAGAGTTAGGAAACTTAATGCCTATTTCTGATCTAGAATTGGGTGAGAATCAACTTAATGGTTCTATTCCTTCTTCCTTGGGTAATTTGAGCAAGTTACAATGGTTAAATCTCCGTGCTAACCAACTTAGTGGTTCTATTCCTGCTTCCATGGGAAATTTGAGCGAGTTACAATATTTAAAACTCGGTAGCAACCAACTTAGTGGTTCTATTCCTGCTTCTTTGAGTAATCTGAAGACCTTAGAATTCTTAACAGTCTATGACAACCACTTAACTGGCCCCATTTCCTTGGGTAATCTGAGCAACTTGTTGATTTTGGAACTCTCTAGCAATCGGTTTACTTCTTTTTTGCCTCATAATAATTGCATAAGCGAATCACTTCATGTTTTGGATGCAACAGACAATAATTTGAGAGGTCCAATCCCAGAAAGCTTGAGAAATTGCACGAGCTTACTTAGTATTTCTCTTGGTAGTAACCAACTCGACGGAAACCCATTTGAGGACTTCGTTGTCAACTCAAAGTTACTACGCATGGATCTAAGTCACAACAAATTTTCTGGTCAGATCTCAAGCATTTGGAAATGGAGGTCACAAATAGAGGCCATACGTGTTGCAGGAAACGATATTACTGGCATGATACCACCTGAGATTGGAAACTTTAAGCAACTACGTGAACTTGATCTTTCTTCAAATCATATATCTGGGAAGATTCCGAATGAACTTGAAGAGTTAACGCCTTTGCTGAAGCTGGCTTTGAATCAAAATCAACTTTCTGGAGCTATACCTTCAGAACTTGGATCTCTGACCAATCTTGAGTACATGGACTTGTCCACAAACAGATTGAGCGAGCCAATTCCAGAAGATATTGGTGACTTGGTGAAACTACACTACTTGAATTTGAGCCACAACAAGTTGAACAAAGCAATTCCAAAGCAGCTGGGTGAGTTGGTTCACCTCTCGCAGCTAGATTTGGGTCATAACTTGCTGACAGGAAATATTCCTATAGAATTCGCGAAACTTGAGAGCTTGGAGGAACTGATTATCTCTCATAATAATCTCTCTGGTTTCATCCCCAACGCTTTTGAAGAAATGCATGGTTTGTGGAATATCGATATATCCTACAACCACTTTCAGGGTCCAATTCCCAATAGCAAAGCTTTTCAACATGCTTCTATAGAAGCTCTGCGTGGTAACAAAGGATTGTGCGGCAATTTTAGTGGCTTGGACCCTTGCTCGGGGCAAAAACAAGTCTCGAAGAAGGGCACTAAAATTATGCTGATAATTTTACTCCCTGTTTCAGTAACAGGTGCTCTTTTATGCATGTTGGTTGTTCTGTTCTTCAGGTTCCAAGCAAAGAAGAGAGGTTCAAAGAGAGAAGTTGAAATGAATAGTGAAGGATTGCTTGCCACATCAATTTTTGATGGAAAAACATTGTACAAGGAAATCATACAAGCAACCAAGAATTTTCATGATATGCACTGCATTGGAGAGGGTGGATTTGGAAAGGTCTATAAAGCTGAGTTGCCATCAGGAAATACTTTAGCTGTGAAGAAATTCCATTCACTGAATCAAGGTGAGACAGCAGATCAGAAAGAGTTTCTGAATGAGATAAGAGCATTAACAGGGATAAGACATCGAAATATCGTGAAGTTCTACGGCTTTTGCTCGCATCTAAGACACTCGTTTTTGGTCTATGAGTACCTGCAGATGGGCAATCTGGACACTGTGCTAAGTAATGATGAAGCTGCAAGAGAAATGGACTGGAATAAAAGGTTGAATGTCATAAAAGGTGTGGCAAATGCCGTGTCATACATGCACCATGAATGCTTACCACCAATTATTCACAGAGACATATCAAGCAAGAATGTTCTGCTGGATTCAGAATTTGAAGCTCATCTTTCAGACTTCGGCATAGCCAAGCTTCTGAACCTAGACTCTTCCAATCAGTCTATGCTAGCAGGCACATATGGATATATAGCACCAGGTGATGTACTGTGTAGTTACTCCTCTAAACATTGAGTTAGTATTGTAAATTATCTACTATAACTACATATTTGGCATTGCAGAGCTTGCCTACACAATGAAGGTGACTGAAAAATGCGATGTCTATAGCTTTGGAGTGTTGGCATTGGAAATCATCAATGGAAAGCATCCAAGTGATTTAATCTCTAGATTTTCATCACAATCTGCAGACACTGAGGTAGAGATGAACAATATGTTGGACCAAAGGTTATATCCTCCGACACATGAAGTTGAAGACAAATTGGCGTTCACCGTGACTCTGGCATTCTCATGCATAAGTATGAACCCACAGTCCCGGCCGGCTATGCAGTATGTTTCTCAGCTCTTGTCAAACTAACTTTATTTTTCAGAGCCATCACTGCCTTGTAATATGCTAGCTGAAGTGCAATTGCTGGGCAGCTGCTATCTAATTCTCCACTTCATCGCAATGCACTTATTTTCATAGAGAATAATTAGCAACAGCTAAACCAATTAGAATTTAAGAAATTATGTTTTTAGTAGGACCTCCATATTTTTTGGTGGGATACACAGTGATTTTTAGTAATGTGTTAATTGAGTGGAAGTATACACTTGAATAAATGTAGGCAAGAAATTTTTGGTTAATTTTTACCAACATTCTCTCAATCTTAGAGTTTGTTACACTTTCATCCTCAGTTTCATATTGTTACCATAAAGTCCCCCAACTTAAAAAATATTTTATAAAAGTCTCTCAATTTAAAAAATATTACATAAAAGTCTCTCATGCTAGAATCCCACACTATAAAATGAAAAGGTCGAGTTTGTTTAGTATTGTTGTTAGAACTGCTGTTAAGAAAAATATTTTCTTAAATATGATTTAAATAAATTTAATATGCTTTAGTATAAGAACACCAAAATAAGAAAATAATTTTTTTCAAACTACTTTTTCCAATAGCATTTAAAATTGTACTTCTTCTAAAAAAATGCTTTTTGACAATTGAAACTCAATGTCAAATAGTTTTGAGAACTTTTTTCTTGTGCAAAAAAATTGGGGTAAGTATGTTAGTTGGGTTTTATGATGTTAAAGTTGGAATTTCTTTTTTTTTTTTTTTGGAATGATTTGTTATGCTAAATATACCAAATTTATGTGTTTAGTTATGAAATTACAGATTTCCAATTATTGTATAATTAATAGGGATAAATTGCAACAATTGTCCTTGAACTTATATAGTTGTAACACTACAGTCCTTTAACTTTAAAATGTAACATAAAATCCCCTAAACTTTTAAATTTTACACAATAAAATCCCTCTGACTTTCAATTACTGATTTTTCAGTTAGAAACTGATGTGAATAGCTCCTACATGACACTTAGTCAATATTTTTCTCTTCTCTTTTATGCAAAGTGTAAAATTATTCTCTTTACGCATGAAAAGTATTCTGTCTATAGAGAGAAAAATGATTCAATTTACACATGGCTTGAGAGAGAAAAGAGAAATATTGATTAAACTCCATGCTGAAACTGTCTAGGTCAGCGTCTAACTGAAAAACTGATAATTGAAAGTTAGAGGGATTTTAATGTGCAAAATTTGAAAGTTGATGGGATTTTATGTTACATTTTTAAGTTAAATGACTGTAATGTTATAATTAGATAAGTTCAGGGACAGTTGTCATAATTTATCCTGATTAATAGACATGAAGTAGAAATTGCAAGAAAGAGACTAACATTAATTTCATATGTGACACTTTAGTTTCTTTCATTTCTTTTTATCTTACAATGTAGCACTATCGCATATTAGATTAGTCGGAGATATGATGAGATTCTAATATGAAATACTTTTATGTAATATTTTCTTAAGTTGAGGGATTTTATGATAACAAAATAAAAATGAAAGACATAAGTGTAACAAACTCTAAAATTGAGGGATGGCTAGGGAAAATTAATGAAATTTTTAAGCCCTTAATCTTTTGAAAATGAAAGACAAAGTTTATTTCAACTTTTAGGTTTTCCATCAACACCATTTCAAACAATAACTCTTAGTGACAATTCCATAATATGTATTTGAAGATATCATCCCGCACTTTGGAGTTATAGTGTACAATCGGTCAGTTCGATTAGGATTTGAACCAAGTTATACTAACCGAAAAATTGAAAATTAAAACTATAAAAATCAAATAGAAATACTAGAGAGATCTTATAATTTCAATTTCAATTCCTTTTAACTCATAAATCAAAATTGCCGATCTTGATTCATAATGGATTAGGTTAGCCTATGTAAAATGTAAGACACGTGGTTAATGGAACTGCCCAATAATTTGCATCCCTTCATCAAACAAAATTTTAATACTATGATTATTGTTAATGTGTTTTCTTATTTTTATTTTTAATTTTTTATTTTATTTTATTATTAAATTAAATGTCATAAAATTATTCATGATAACTATCAGTAAATTAAAATTTATTTTATAAAAAATTAAAATTATAATACAAAAATCCGATTATTAGATATGACTTTAATAATTAAGCATAGAATATACAAGTTTAGCCAATATTTTTAATTCATAAAATTTTAAATTGATAGCCTAATAAAGAATCATAATATGTTAATATTTTCAATTTTGACAGTTAAAATCTGCAAGATAATCATATGGGAGGATTGAGAAGAGAATATTTAAGTCAAGATAATCATATGCTTCTCAATCCTTCGATCTTTCCAAGTTTTCTTCCACACTATATTGCTCCAGAACTTTACCAAAACCCTGAAAAATGTAGCAAGAGTCAAATTTCTCCATTTAACACAATTATTTCAACAACTCTCTAAATATATGCCTAATAGATAACTGTATTTTAATCAACTGAATTAGACATAAAGATACATTAAAAACATTAAATGTGATGAGAGTAAAATTAATAAATTATGCACTTATCACTACTAAAGCGTTAGTCAATAAAATTTCCAACTAAATAATTAGTAGGTAATTCGTGAGCAAATGGTAGGGAACGTGAGAATTAACCATCATTTACCGACTATTATTTAATTGGTAATTACCGACTAATTTAATATAATCAGTAATTACCAAATAGTAGGTAGTGTTTTTATATTAATTTTTATTCCAAATAATATAACTTAAAAATAAAATAATGAAAAAAATGGTTACTATTTTATTTAGTAGATATATTTTTAATTTTCAAAGAAAATAAATTATCAACAGGTAATTTTTTATATTAATTATTTCTATTTTAATTGAAGAGCAAGTTTTGATAGGTAAAAAAGTTAATTGAACAACTTGACCTTAATTAGGGGCTTGAGAAAGGAACACTGAAGTCTAGTACTGTAATTTAACAAAGTCTTGTTAGCATTCACAACGGCAGAAAAAGGTAATTCAACGACCTAGGCTTGTTGTTTACGTCTAGAAATTTCTATATTTTGCATTTTTTATTTTTTTAAGAAAATTTTTATTTTTATTTTTTTATAAAAATGCAAGAGAAAACATGAAAATCGCGCTCAATAATTTTCTAATTCAAAAAATTGATGGAAAATTATTCTTATCGTTCATAATTATAAAAAAAAAAAAACAAATCATTGTAAAATATATTTTATTTTTGAAATTTTTTTACATGTGTATTATTCATTTATTTTATAATAATATGATTATTTTTATCATTCTAAATAATTATTCAATTATATGAATAAAAAGTTACTGTCACGACCCAACCTATGGGCCGGACCGGCACTAGGACCTAGGCCGGACTAAAGCCCCCGAGGCCTGTAGTAAGCCGAACTATTCCTCAACCCATGACCAGACCCACAATTTAGGCCCAATATGCATATAAAATAATTTGAATTAAACTGTTATAATTTTATTTGGGGCCACCTTAGCCTAGTAATTATCATAAGCTAAAATTAGAGGAGCCCAGCTCAACCCTGTTACACCATTTACAAACTGTTTAAATACCACATAAATCTTCATTTATTAATCTCAAAAATTTAAATTAACACGATTTCTAATAAGGTTCACACTATTACTAATACATGCGGAGTTCTAGATTTTAAATTTTGAAAAATAATAAAACAATTAAGTAACCGACGTTAAACCTGCAAGGAAGAAAGCAGGTTGCTCTGTAAAAGAACTCCTCCTGTAGCCGGGAAAAATAGGTGAACAGGAGTGAGCGTTCGACTCAGAGAGTAAAATATCAATTTTAACCATAATCTCTATAACTATCTAAAACTAATGCACCCTGTAGAGTGAAATGCAACATCAGCAATATTTTCACATCATAATAGCAAAAAGGTAATTTGGAGCACTCACACACCCAATAATATCAAATCATAAATATATGGGAGCTGATCCCCTATATAGCTCTCTTAAATCCAACCTGTGCCAGCGAAGAACTCAGCTCGGACTTCCACTTAATAACCAAATCGGGGTCCCAGCGAAGAACTCAAGCCGTGTCTACCCCGAAGGACCGGGTCCCAGCGAAGATCTCAAGCCGTGTCTACCCGTCCTATCATAGCCAACACCACATCACACGCACGCACACTGCTCCAAATTACCACAACAAGATCCATGGCACTTTAACAGTTGTGAATACAATATAAAACGTTCCTAGAGTTTGACTACATAGATATATACATATAAGTGATGCATAGGCATGCTTGAACATATAATAATATCGAAATTACAATTAAAATTAATATTTTACTCACAGTATACTGATGACTATTGTGGCTGCTAGATGCAGAAAAATAGCTGATCTCGATCACCTAATAATTAAATTATAAATTTATTAGTACTAAGTTAGAATAAAACTCTAAAGAGGCAACAGACAGCCTAATTCATGCCAAAAATTCAGCAGAGTTTCCCCTATACCTGGGACCTACCCAACCTGCAAAAAGGCTCAAATAACACTTCTAAATTCAACTTATAGCTCATTATCATTATATGGCCCCTCTGGGCCCTCCAACCCAAGCAATACTCAAAACCTTAAAAATTACGTTTTAGTACCTATAATTGACCTTTTGTAAAAATCCACTCAAACAAGCTCTAAAAATTCTAAAATTTTACCCCGCGGTCCTTAACAATATTATAAGGCTATTGCAAAAGGAATTGTAATTTTCTAATCACCCATGAATATTTTACTCAAAAATATTACTCAATTTCATAAGTTTCCAACAGCTAACATATTCTTAATTCAACCCAATTTAATATTCACATATTTAAACCTCCATCCTCAAGCTTCAACCAATCATATAAAATTTAAATATCTTAATTTCAAATAATCTTATATGCCCATATGCTAAAAATCTAACTAAAATCCACCTATATTTCTCAAAAATATTCTACAATCACTCAAAAATTCAACAAACACCATAGAATATTTCCAAATAATTTTACTTTCATCATATATTTTTCTTAGAATTTTTCTCCAATTTTTCCTGTTTCAGAAACACTGTATTTATGCTCCACAGACAGAGAAATAATGAAAATAGTCTTACCCGAAGTTTATCTGTGGCTCAAAAATTCCAAAAATTTATGAGGAAGCCTCTGGAAGTTGAATCATCTCCAAAGCCCACCGGAGCCACTGCCGGAACCACCGCGCACGGTGGCCGGCCTCCGGTCGCAGGCGACATTTGCCGGATATGATTATACCACCATGTTCCTCTCCTCTTCCTCAGTCCATAGGTGGTCTCGGATCATCGATCCAACGGTCGGATCGTCTTAGATCTGACGAAAAAGCTTGAAAAACCCGAAACTTCTCTCCTCCATATCTCACTCATCCGACCTCCATTTGCTGCAAAATTGGTATCAAAAGAAAGGTCTCGGAACAAGCTTTCCAACGCCACCTGAATCGCCTCGATCGAACGTCGGATGAAGCCGGAATCGCGCCGGAAAGCCGCTGCCCACTGTGCGCGCGTTTTCTCTCTCTTCTCCCTCTCTTGCCGCCGCGTCTGACGGTGCTACCGGCCGGCTGGTGGCTCGCCGGCGTCGCCTGAAGCCGCTTGGTCGCCGGTCAGTGGTGGTTGACCCCTCACCGGTCGGAAAGTGTAGAGAAAGGGAGAGAAGAGATGAGAGAAAGAGAGATGCGTGAGGGAGAGAAAGGGGGGGGGTCTGCTGGTTCTGTTTTTTTTTTTTTTTTTTAATTCTGGGAATGAACCTGGACAGACATGTTGTCCAGATTCATTCCTGGAAAAAAAATATTAAATATTTAAATGTTTAATTTAATTTTTAATTAATTAATTTAATTATTATTATTATTATTTTTAAATTTTTTGGGTTGTTACAGTTACGGTATAACTTTGATTATAAAAAAAGTAATTGTTTTCCACTTATTAGAAAATAGTTGAAAAACAAAATTTTTGTTATTAAAAAAATAATGAAAAATTCAAATCTTAATTAAATTTTTGCAAAACTGATTTTGCAGTTCTCTATTTGTAAAACTGGCACATGTGAACATAAAGCTCTATTTTAATTCTCTAAGAAAACTTTTGTACAAAACTATCTTAGTTTTCCACAAAGTGAACAAGTTTTCAAAGTTTCTATACGGAGTAATTTTAGAATACAACTATTGTATTATGATCATTCATTAGAGTATGCTTCATTTGAATCTAAGAATAATCAACGGTTAAAATTTATCCATTGTACGACACCAAATAATTTTCCAGGGGCTTGTCAAAGAACAATGAAGTCAAGGCTTGTTGGTATTCGCAGTGCTAAAGAAGGCATTTGAACAACCTTGCCCTACGGGGGAGCTTGCGAAGGGAACACTGAAGTCTTGTTAGTATTCATATAGTGAACTAAATCTTTGGGAAATGAAAAATAATGTACAACTTCTTGAGACCTTACTTCCAAATGCTTTATCTTTTTAATTTCAATTTTAATTTTAGGTTAAGGCATAACCCTTATTTTATGTAATTCACACATGACAAAAAGAGTAGAAATGCTTATGAAGTGTTTGAAGGAGCAATTTGTTCAACTTCCAAATTGCAATTCATATACACTTCCTCACATTTACCCAAAAACTTCAATAAATGTGCTTTACAATCTAGTCCATAGGCCATTTACCTTACAATTTCATCATGACAATGTTTTTCCACGTAACATTATTTCAACACACCAATTATAATTTCAAATAAAGCATTAGTCTAGTCAATAACAATGATAGTTTTTATTTTTTTTTATCAATTAAGATTTGACTGCACTAAGGATTATTCTAAAATTATTTTTTAAAATCATAAATATATCAAATCGATCAATAAGGAGAAATATACCTTAAAAGCAATTCAGAGAAAAGATTTAATTTTAATACACGTAAATTGATATAAATATATCTTGATAAAAGTATTAATAAAAATAGCAATGAGTAAGATATTTATGAAAATTACTATATATATATATATATATATATATATATATATATATATATATATATATATATATATATATATATGTACTTTTTAAAAGAAACAAAAATATTTTTAAAAAATTCAACTATTTAATTTTATCAAAATTAAAATCAAAATCTAAACCAAACTGAAAGTAAAGAGATCTTACAGTTTCAATTTCAATTTCTTTAACTCTTAAATCAAAATTGCCGATTTTGATTCATAATCGGTTAGGTTAACCTATGTAAAATGTATGACACGTGGTTAATGGAAGTGCCCAATAATTTGGATCCCTTCATCAGACAAAATTTTAATACCATGATTGTTAAGGTGTTTTCTTATTTTTATTTTTTAATTTTTTATTTTATTTTTATTATTAAATTAATTTTTATCAAATTATTCATGATAACTATCAGTAAAATAAAATTTATTTTATAATAAATAAAATTATAATAGAAATATCCGATTATTCGATATGACTTTTATAATTAAACATACAAGTTTAGTCAATATTTTTAATTCATATAATTTTAAATTGATAACCTAATAAATAATCATAATATATATTAATATTTTCAATTTTGACAATTAAAATTAGCCAGATAATCATATTATTATGGAGATTCATAAGTTTATATTGTTTGGTGGCAAAATATTTATATTAGCATTTAGAAGTTGAGAGAGTAGTTCATGAAAAGTTATTCCTCCTAATTTTTAGATACTGAGTGAGTGTTTTAATTAGGGTCAATGAGATGATACCATTATTTTTACATTTAACAGCTAATCTAACAGATATTTTTATCGAATACTTATGCTTTAAATTACTATATAAATAGCTAACAATTAACAGTTATTATCTAACCGCTAACAACTAGTAAAATAATTGATAGTTACTAAAACAGTTAAAAGCTATTATGACAGTTAATATTGTCGAACAGAACCCAAGTCTTATTAGATAAAAAGGTTAATTGAATAACCTTGAGCTTGGAGGCTTGAGAAAGGAACACCAACTCTAGTCTTATAATCTAACAATTAAGTCTTATTAGTATTCAACAGACATTTTTACTGAACACTATGCTTTAAATTGTTATCTAAATAACTAATCATTAACAACTAATATCTAACAGGTAACGGCTAGTAAAACAATTGATAGCTATTAAAATAATTAATAGTTATTATAACAATTAATATTATTGAACAGAGCCTAAGTCTTATAAGGTAAAAAGGTTAATTGAATAACCTTGAGCTTGGGGGTTTGAGAAAGAAACACCAAGTCTGGTCTTGTAATTTAACAATCAAGTATTGTTAGTATTCAATAGTCAATTTTACCAAGCACTCATGCTTTAAATTACTATTTAAATAGCTAACCATTAACAACTAATATCTAATAGCCAACAGTTAGTAAAATAATTGATAATTACTAAAACAATTAACAACTATTAGAATAGTTAATATATAGAACCCAAGTGTTGTTCGGTAAAAAAGGTTAATTGAATAGCCTTGAGCTTGGAGGCTGGAAAAAGGAACACCAAGTCTAGTCTTCTAACTTAACAGTCAAAGTCTTGTTGGTATCCACAATGCTAGAAAAAAGTAATTCAACAACCTTAGGCCTGTTTACTTATAGAAAACAATTTTTGCATTTTGTATTTTCCATTTTTTAACAAAATTTTTCATTTTTTATAGAAAACAAGAGAGGACATGCAAAATGTGTTTACCTGATTTTCTAATTCACAAAATAAAAGAAAATTACTCATATATTTCATAATTATAAAAAAAAATCATTGTAAAATATATTTTAAAAGTTATTTTATTTTTTAAAATTTTAACGTGTTATTCATTTATTTTATAATAAAATAATTAATTTTTATCATTACAAATAAATATTTTTCTAAATAATTATTTAATTTTAGTTATATAGAGTTATGGTATAACTTTGATTATAAAAAAGTCATTGTTTTCTATTTAGAAAATAGCTGGAAAACAAAATTTTTGTTATAAAAGAAAACAATGGAAAATCCAAATCTTAATTAAATTTTGGAAAATTAGTTTTGCAATTCTCTATTTGTAAAATTGGCACATGTGAAGAACTCTATTTTCTAGTTTTCAAAGAAAATTTTTTTACAAAACTATCTTAATTTTCCACGAGTAAATAAGTCCTTAGAGTGTCTGGATGGAAAAATTTTAGAATATAATTGTTGTATTATAATAATTTATCATGGTAGTCTTTCGCCTGAATCTCATAATAATCAACTATTAAAATTTATCATTATACAACACCAAATAATTTTCCAAGGGGTCGTCGAAGAACAATGAAGTCAAGGCTTGCTAGCATTCGCCGTGCTAAAGAAGGCATTTGGGCAACCGTGTCCAAGGGGGAGCTTGTGAAAGGAGCACTGGGTCAAGTCTTGTTAGTATTCATAGTGCACTAAAGCTATATATGTATATATATATATCCATGGAATTCTGAAATGTAGAGTAAACAACTATGGCAAGATTGACTTTCGAGAATCTACCTTCTCTTGTTTCCCTTGTTCTTTTCTTTCTGTTACATTTTTCGCATCATGTTGCTTCAGACTCTACTGATGAAGCAAATGCTCTTCTCAAATGGGCAGCCAGTCTTCAAAACCAGGAACAGTTCAACCTATCTTCATGGCCTCTGCTTCCAACAAATGCCACCAATTCCAAACCAAAAACAAGC
This sequence comes from Hevea brasiliensis, assembly GCF_030052815.1. Classification (NCBI taxonomy): domain Eukaryota; kingdom Viridiplantae; phylum Streptophyta; class Magnoliopsida; order Malpighiales; family Euphorbiaceae; genus Hevea; species Hevea brasiliensis. The sequence goes on from NC_079505.1 coordinate 5,428,672, forward strand.
CCGTGCACTTGGCTTGGAATTTATTGCAACCGTGGAGAAAGGGTCTTTCGATTAAACTTGACAAATGCAGGTTTAAACGGTATGCTTCACGACCTTTCTTTCTCATCCTTTCCTGATCTTGAGTTTATTGATTTCAGCTACAATGGACTTTTTGGTACCATCCCACTTGAAATCACTCAGCTTTCCAAACTCAGATATCTTGATTTATCAAATAATCAGTTATCAGGGATAATCCCGTCAGGGATTGGCCTCCTAACAAATCTTGAAATCCTGCACTTAGCTGAAAATCAATTAAATGGTTCAATTCCTGAAGAAATAGGTCAGTTAAGTTCCCTTATTGAGCTTTTCTTATATAGCAACTATTTAGACAGTCATATTCCTGTTTCACTGTGTAATTTGACCAAGTTGTCTACATTACACCTCTATGATAATCAATTTTCTGGTACTATTCCTTTGAAAATGGGAGACCTCACCAATTTAGTTGAACTTTTCATGGATACCAATAGACTAGAAGGTTCTATCCCTTTCACTTTTGGAAACTTGACAAAGCTAACTTATTTGTTCATGTACCAAAATCAACTTTCTGGTTCTATTCCCTCAGAAATTGGAAACTTGAAGTCTCTCAACTGGCTAAGCCTTTTTGGAAACAATCTTTCTGGCCCAATTCCAAAGTCACTAAGTGGTCTGTCAAGCCTCACCCTTCTTCATCTTTACAGAAATCAACTCTCCGGCTCCATTCCTGAAGAGTTAGGAAACTTAATGTCTATTTCTGATCTAGAATTGGGTGAGAATCAACTTAATGGTCCTATTCCTTCTTCCTTGGGTAATTTGAGCAAGTTACAATGGTTAAATCTCCGTGCTAACCAACTTAGTGGTTCTATTCCTGCTTCCATGGGAAATTTGAGCGAGTTACAACATTTAAAACTCGGTAGCAACCAACTTAGTGGTTCTATTCCTGCTTCTTTGAGTAATCTGAAGACCTTAGAATTCTTAACAGTCTATGACAACCACTTAACTGGCCCCATTTCCTTGGGTAATCTGAGCAACTTGTTGATTTTGGAACTCTCTAGCAATCGGTTTACTTCTTTTTTGCCTCATAATAATTGCATAAGCGAATCACTTCATGTTTTGGATGCAACAGACAATAATTTGAGAGGTCCAATCCCAGAAAGCTTGAGAAATTGCATGAGCTTACTTGGTATTTCTCTTGGTAGCAACCAACTTAGTGGTTCTATTCCTGCTTCCATGGGAAATTTGAGCGAGTTACGACTTTTAAAACTCGATAGCAACCAACTTAGTGGTTCTATTCCTGCTTCTTTGAGTAATCTGAAGGCCTTAGAATTCTTAGCAGTCTATGACAACCACTTAACTGGCCCCATTTCCTTGGGTAATCTGAGCAACTTGTTGATTTTGGAACTCTCTGGCAATCGGTTTACTTCTTTTTTGCCTCATAATAATTGCATAAGCGAATCACTTCATGTTTTGGATGCAACAGACAATAATTTGAGAGGTCCAATCCCAGAAAGCTTGAGAAATTGCATGAGCTTACTTATTATTTCTCTTGGTAGTAACCAACTCGACGGAAACCCATTTGAGGACTTCGTTGTCAACTCAAAGTTACTATTCATGGATCTAAGTCACAACAAATTTTCTGGTCAGATCTCAAGCATTTGGAAATGGAGGTCACAAATACAGGCCATACGTGTTGCAGGAAACGATATTACTGGCATGATACCACCTGAGATTGGAAACTTTAAGCAACTACGTGAACTTGATCTTTCTTCAAATCATATATCTGGGAAGATTCCGAATGAACTTGGAGAGTTAACGCCTCTGCTGGAGCTAGCTTTGAATCAAAATCAACTTTCTGGAGCTATACCTTCAGAACTTGGATCTCTGACCAATCTTGAGTACATGGACTTGTCCACAAACAGATTGAGCGAGCCAATTCCAGAAGATATTGGTGACTTGGTGAAACTACACTACTTGAATTTGAGCCACAACAAGTTGAACAAAGCAATTCCAAAGCAGCTGGGTGAGTTGGTTCACCTCTCGCAGCTAGATTTGGGTCATAACTTGCTGACAGGAAATATTCCTATAGATTTCGCGAAACTTGAGAGCTTGGAGGAACTGATTATCTCTCATAATAATCTCTCTGGTTTCATCCCCAACGCTTTTGAAGAAATGCATGGTTTGTGGAATATCGATATATCCTACAACCACTTTCAGGGTCCAATTCCCAATAGCAAAGCTTTTCAACATGCTTCTATAGAAGCTCTGCGTGGTAACAAAGGATTGTGCGGCAATTTTAGTGGCTTGGACCCTTGCTCGGGGCAAAAACAAGTCTCGAAGAAGGGCACTAAAATTATGCTTATAATTTTACTCCCTGTTTCAGTAACAGGTGCTCTTTTATGTATGTTGGTTGTTCTGTTCTTCAGGTTCCAAGCAAGGAAGAGAGGTTCAAAGAGAGAAGTTGAAATGAATAGTGAAGGGTTGCTTGCTACATCAATTTTTGATGGAAAAACATTGTACAAGGAAATCATACAAGCAACCGAGAATTTTCATGATATGCACTGCATTGGAGAGGGTGGATTTGGAAAGGTCTATAAAGCTGAGTTACCATCAGGAAATACTTTAGCTGTGAAGAAATTCCATTCACTGAATCAAGGTGAGACAGCAGATCAGAAAGAGTTTCTGAATGAGATAAGAGCATTAACAGAGATAAGACATCGAAATATCGTGAAGTTCTACGGCTTTTGCTCGCATCTAAGACACTCGTTTTTGGTCTATGAGTACCTGCAGATGGGCAATCTGGACACTGTGCTAAGTAATGATGAAGCTGCAAGAGAATTGGATTGGAATAAAAGGTTGAATGTCATAAAAGGTGTGGCAAATGCCTTGTCATACATGCACCATGAATGCTTGACACCAATTATTCAGAGAGACATATCAAGCAAGAATGTTCTGCTGGATTCAGAATTTGAAGCTCATGTTTCAGACTTCGGCATAGCCAAGTTTCTGAACCTAGACTCTTCCAATCAGTCTATGCTAGCAGGCACATATGGATATATAGCACCAGGTGATGTACTCTGTAGTTACTCCTCTAAACATTGAGTTAGTATTGTAAATTATCTACTATAACTACATATTTGGCATTGCAGAGCTTGCCTACACAATGAAGGTGACTGAAAAATGCGATGTCTATAGCTTTGGAGTGTTGGCGTTGGAAATCATCAATGGAAAGCATCCAAGTGATTTAATCTCTAGAATTTCATCACAATCTGCAGACACTGAGGTAGAGATGAGCAATATGTTGGACCAAAGGTTATCTCCTCCGACACATGAAGTTGAAGACAAATTGGCGTTCACCGTGACTCTGGCATTCTCATGCATACGTATGAACCCACAGTCCCGGCCGGCTATGCAGTTTGTTTCTCAGCTCTTGTCAAACTAACTTTATTTTTCAGAGCCGTCACTGCCCTGTACTATGCTAGCTGAAGCGCAATTGCTGGGCAGCTGCTATCTCATTCCTCCACTTCATCGCAATGCACTTATTTTCATAGAGAATAATTAGCAACAGCTAAACCAATTAAAATTTAAGAAATAATGTTTTTAGTAGGACCTCCATATTTTTTGGTGGGATACACAGTGATTTTTAGTAATGTGTTAATTGAGTGGAAGTATACACTTGAATAAATGTAGGCAAGAAATTTTTGGTTAATTTTTACCAATATTCTCTCAATCTTAGAGTTTGTCACACTTTCATCCTCAGTTTCATATTGTTACCATAAAGTCCCCCAACTTAAAAAATATTATATAAAAGTCTCTCAATTTAAAAAATATTACATAAAAGTCTCTCATGGTAGAATCCCACACTATAAAATGAAAAGGTCGAGTTTGTTTAGTATTGTTATTAGAACTGCTGTTAAGAAAAATATTTTCTTAAATATGATTTAAATAAATTTAATATGTTTTAGTATAAGAACACCAAAATAAGAAAATAATTTTTTTCAAACTACTTCTTTCAATAGCATTTAAAATTGTACTTTTTCTAAAAAAATGTTTTTTGACATTTGAAACTCAATGTCAAATAGTTTTGAGAACTTTTTTCTTGTGCCAAAAAATTGGGGTAAGTTTGTTAGATGGGTTTTATGATTTTAAAGTTGGAATTTCTTCTTTTTTTTTTTTTTTTGGAATGATTTGTTATGCTAAATATACCAAATTTATGTGTTTATTTATGAAATTGCAGATTTCCAATTATTGTATTATTAATACGGATAAATTTCAACAACTATCCCTGAACTTATATAGTTGTAACACTACAGTCCTTTAACTTTAAAATGTAACATAAAACCCCCTAAACTTTTAAATTTTACACTGTAAAATCCCTCTGACTTTCAATTACTGATTTTTCAGTTAGAAACTGATGTGAATAGCTCCCGCATGACGCTTAGTCAATATTTCTCTCTCCTCTCTTATACAAAGTGTAAAATTATTCTCTTTAAGCATGAAAAATTATTCTGTCTATAGAGAGAAAAAAGATTCAATTTACATATGGCTTGAGAGAGAAAAGAGAAATACTGACTAAACTCCATGCTGAAACTGTTCAGGTCAGTGTCTAACTGAAAAACTGATAATTGAGGGTTAGAGGGATTTTAATGTGCAAAATTTAAAAGTTGATGGAATTTTATATTACATATTTAAGTTGAATGACTGTAATATTATAACTAGATAAGTTCAGGGACAGTTGTCATAATTTATCCTAATTAATAGACATGAAGTAGAAATTGCAAGAAAGAGACTAACATCAATTTCATATGTGACACTTTAGTTTCTTTCATTTCTTTTTATCTTACAATATAGCACTACCGCATATTAGATTAGTCGGAGATATGATGAGATTCTTATATGAAATACTTTTATGTAATGTTTTCTTAAGTTGAGGGATTTTATGATACCAAAATAAAAATGAAAGACATAAGTGTAACAAACTCTAAAATTGAGGGATGGCTAGGGAAAATTAATGAAATTTTTAAGCCCTTAATCTTTTGAAAATGAAAGACAAAGTTTATTTCAACTTTTAGGTTTTCCATCAACACCATTTCAAACAATAACTCTTAGTGACAATTCCATAATATGTATTTGAAGATATCATCCCGCACTTTGGAGTTATAGTGTACAATCAGTCAGTTCGATTAGGATTTGAACCAAGTTATACTAACCGAAAAATCGAAAATTAAAATTATAAAAATCAAATAGAAATACTAGAGAGATCTTATAATTTCAATTTCAATTCCTTTTAACTCCTAAATCAAAATTGCTGATCTTGATTCATAATGGATTAGGTTAGCCTATGTAAAATGCAAGACACGTGGTTAATGGAACTGCCCAATAATTTGCATCCTTCATCAAACAAAATTTTAATACTATGATTATTGTTAATGTGTTTTCTTATTTTCATTTTTAATTTTTTATTTTATTTTATTATTAAATTAAATGTCATAAAATTATTCATGATAACTATCAGTAAATTAAACTTTATTTTATAAAAAAATAAAATTATGATACAAAAATCCGATTATTAGATATGACTTTAATAATTAAACATAGCATATACAAGTTTAGCCAATATTTTTAATTCATAAAATTTTAAATTGATAGCCTAATAAAGAATCATAATATATTAATATTTTCAATTTTGACAGTTAAAATCTGCAAGATAATCATATGTGAGGATTGAGAAGAGAATATTTAAGTCAAGGTAATACGAGAAATTAAAAGTTTATTAGCTGCTAAAATTATCAATTATTTTGGGAGGATTTTAATTTGTAATTTATTTACTGACTAATTAACGCAGATCAATTAGGTTCCTACTAATCCACTTTTAATTAGAAAATGAACAGCTAAATTAGCTACTAAAACGTTAGTCAATAAAATTTCCAACTAAATAATTAGTAGGTAATTCGTGAGCAAATGGTAGGGAACGTGAGAATTAACCATTATTTACCGACTATTATTTAATTGTTAACTACCGACAATTTAATATAATCAGTAATTACCGACTAACCAAATAGTAGGTACTGTTTTTATATTAATTTTTTATTCCAAATAATATAACTTAAAAATAAAATAATGAAAAAAAATGGTTACTATTTCATTTAGTTGATATATTTTTAATTTTCAAAGAAAATAAATTATCAACAGGTAATTTTTTATATTAATTATTTCTATTTTAATTGAAGAGCAAGTTTTGTTAGGTAAAAATTGAACAACTTGAGCTTAATTAGGGGCTTGAGAAAGGAACACTGAAGTCTAGTTAGGGGAGAGCAGTTTTCGGTTTAAACCGAAAAATCAAACCGAATCGATTTAATTCGGTTCAATTGGTTCGGTTATAAAATTCAATCGGTTTGGTTCGGTTCATAATTTTGATAATTTCGATTAATCGATTCGGTTTGGTTATTTTCATAAAAAATAAAAAAAAACTGAACCAAACTGAAATTATTAATATATATAAGAAATCAAAGAAAATCGAACCAAACTGAATCGAACCGAATCAAATTGAACCAAAATCAAAGAAAACCGAACCAAACCTTAAGATTTTTGAGTTTTGATTTCCTTTTTTTTTGTTTTTATGTTTTATTATTTAGATTTAATGTTAAAAATATGAAATTTTATAAATTTCGATTTAATCGGTTTAAAATCGAACCGAACCGATATTTATCAGTTCGATTCGATTTGATTTTCTCTTATTAATCGGTTTGGTTCGATTTTTAAAATTTTTAATTTTTAATTTTCGATTTTATCTGTTCGAACCGAACCGACCGTTTGCACACCCATAAGTCTAGTACCGTAATTTAACAAAGTCTTGTTAGTATTCACAACGGCAGAAAAAGGTAATTCAACGACCTAGGCTTGTTTACGTCTAGAAATTTCTACATTTTGCATTTTTTATTTTTTTAAGAAATTTTTAATTTTTATTTTTTTATAAAAATGCAAGAGAAAACATGAAAATCGAGCTCAATAATTTTCTAATTCAAAAAATAAAAGGAAAATTATTCTTATATTTCATAATTATAAAAAAAAAAAACAAATCATTGTAAAATATATTTTATTTTTGAAATTTTTTAACATGTGTATTTATTCATTTATTTTATAATAATATGATTATTTTTATCATTCTAAATAATTATTCAATTATATGTATAAAAAGTTACGGTATAACTTTGATTATAAAAAAAGTAATTGTTTTCCACTTAGAAAATAGTTGAAAAACAAAATTTTTGTTATTAAAAAAATAATGAAAAATTCAAATCTTAATTAAATTTTTGCAAAACTGATTTTGCAGTTCTCTATTTGTAAAACTGGCACATGTGAACATAAAGCTCTATTTTAATTCTCTAAGTTAACTTTTGTACCAAACTATCTTAGTTTTCCACAAAGTGAACAAGTTTTCAAAGTTTCTATACGCAGAAATTTTAGAATTCAACTATTGTATTATGATCATTCATTAGAGTATGCTTCATTTGAATCTAAGAATAATCATTGTACAACACCAAATAATTTTCCAGGGGCTTGTCAAAGAACAATGAAGTCAAGGCTTGTTGGTATTCGCAGTGCTCAAGAAGGCATTTGAACAACCTTGCCCTACAGGGGAGCTTGCGAAGGGAACACTGAAGTCTTGTTAGTATTCATATAGTGAACTAAATCTTTGGGAAATGAAAAATAATGTACAACTTCTTGAGACCTTACTTCCAAATGCTTTATCTTTTTTATTTCAATTTTAATTTTAGGTTAAGGCATAACCCTTATTTTATGTAATTCACACATGACAAATAGAGTAGAAATGCTTATGAAGTGTTTGAAGGAGCAATTTGTTCAACTACCAAATTGCAATTCATATACACTTCCTCACCTTTACCCAAAAACTTCAATAAATGTGCTTTACAATCTAGTCCATAGGCCATTTACCTTACAATTTCATCATGACAATGTTTTTCCATCTAACATTATTTCAACACACCAATTATAATTTCAAATAAAGCATTAGTCTAGTCAATAACAATGATAGTTTTTATTTTTTTTTATCAATTAAGATTTGACTGGACTAAGGATTATTCTAAAATTATTTTTTAAAATCATAAATATATCAAATCGATCAATAAGGAGAAATATACCTTAAAAGCAATTCAGAGAAAAGATTTAATTTTAATACACGTAAATTGATATAAATATATCTTGATAAAAGTATTAATAAAAATAGCAATGAATAAGATATTTATGAAAATTACTATATATATACTTTTTAAAAGAAACAAAAATATTTTTAAAAAATTCAACTATTTAATTTTGTCAAAATTAAAATCAAAATCTAAACCAAACTGAAAGTAAAGAGATCTTACAGTTTCAATTTCAATTTCTTTAACTCTTAAATCAAAATTGCCGATTTTGATTCATAATCGGTTAGGTTAACCTATGTAAAATGTATGACACGTGGTTAATGGAAGTGCCCAATAATTTGGATCCCTTCATCAGACAAAATTTTAATACCATGATTGTTAAGGTGTTTTCTTATTTTTATTTTTTAATTTTTTATTTTATTTTTATTATTAAATTAATTTTTATCAAATTTTTCATGATAACTATCAGTAAAATAAAATTTATTTTATAATAAATAAAATTATAACAAAAATATCTGATTATTCGATATGACTTTTATAATTAAACATACAAGTTTAGTCAATATTTTTAATTCATATAATTTTAAATTGATAACCTAATAAATAATCATAATATATATTAATATTTTCAATTTTGACAATTAAAATTAACCAGATAATCATATTATTATGGAGATTCATAAGTTTATATTGTTTGGTGGCAAAATATTTATATTAGCATTTAGAAGTTGAGAGAGTAGTTAATGAATTGTTATTCCTCCTAATTTTTAGATACTGAGTGAGTGTTTTAATTAGGGTCAATGAGATGATACCATTATTTTTACATTTAACAGCTAATCTAACAGATATTTTTATAGAATACTCATGCTTTAAATTACTATATAAATAGCTAACAATTAACAGTTATTATCTAACCGCTAACAACTAGTAAAACAATTGATAGCTACTAAAATAGTTGACAATTATTATGACAGTTAATATTGTCGAACAGAACCCAAGTCTTATGAGATAAAAAGGTTAATTGAATAACCTTGAGCTTGGAGGCTTGAGAAAGGAACACCAAGTCTAGTCTCGTAATCTAACAGTTAAGTCTTATTAGTATTCAACAGACATTTTTACTGAACACTATGCTTTAAATTATTATCTAAATAACTAATCATTAACAGTTAATATCTAACAGCCAACAACTAGTAACACAATTGATAGCTATTAAAATAATTAACGGTTATTATAACAATTAATATTATTGAACAGAGCCTAAGTCTTATCAGGTAAAAAGGTTAATTGAATAACCTTGAGCTTGGGGGTTTGAGAAAGAAACACCAAGTCTGGTCTTGTAATTTAACAATCAAGTCTTGTTAGTATTCAATAGTCAATTTTACCAAGCACTCATGCTTTAAATTACTATTTAAATAGCTAACCATTAACAATTAATATCTAATAGCCAACAGTTAGTAAAATAATTGATAATTACTAAAACAGTTAACAACTATTAGAATAATTAATATACAGAACCCAAGTGCTGTTAGGTAAAAAAGGTTAATTGAATAGCCTTGAGCTTGGAGGCTGGAAAAAGGAACACCAAGTCTAGTCTTCTAATTTAACAGTCAAGTCTTGTTTGTATTTTCCATTTTTTAACAAAATTTTTCATTTTTTATAGAAAACAAGAGAGGACATGCAAAATGTGTTTACCTGATTTTCTAATTCAAAAAATAAAAGAAAATTATTCATATATTTCATAATTATAAAAAAAAATCATTGTAAAATATATTTTAAAAGTTATTTTATTTTTAAAAATTTTAACGTGTTATTCATTTATTTTATAATAAAATAATTAATTTTTATCATTACAAATAAATATTTTTTTAAATAATTATTTTATTTTAGTTATATAGAGTTATGGTATAACTTTGATTATAAAAAAGTCATTGTTTTCTATTTAGAAAATAGCTGGAAAAGAAAACAATGGAAAATCCAAATCTTAATTAAATTTTGGAAAATTAGTTTTGCAATTCTCTATTTGTAAAATTGGCACATGTGAAAGCAAAACTTTATTTTCTAGTTTTAAAAGAAAATTTTTTTACAAAACTATCTTAGTTTTCCACAAGTAAACAAGTCCTTAGAGTGTATGGATGGAGAAATTTTAGATTATAACTGTTGTATTATAATAATTTATCATGGTAGTCTTCGCGTGAATCTCATAATAATCAACTATTAAAATTTATCATTATACAACACCAAATAATTTTCCAAGGGGTCGTCAAAGAACAATGAAGTCAAGGCTTGCTAGTATTCGCAGTGCTAAAGAAGGCATTTGAGCAACCGTGTCCAAGAGGGAGCTTGTGAAAGGAACACTGGGTCAAGTCTTGTTAGTATTCATAGTGCACTAAAGCTATATATATATATATATATATATATATATATATATATATATCCATGGAATTCTGAAGTCTAGAGTAAACAACAATGGCAAGATTGACTTTCGAGAATCTACCTTCCCTTGTTTCCCTTGTTCTTTTCTTTCTGTTACATTTTTCGCATCATGTTGCTTCAGACTCTACTGATGAAGCAAATGCTCTTCTCAAATGGGCAGCCAGTCTTCAAAACCAGGAACAGTTCAACCTATCTTCATGGCCTCTACTTCCAACAAATGCCACCAATTCCAAACCAAAAACAAGCCCGTGCACTTGGCTTGGAATTTATTGCAACCGTGAAGAAAGGCTCTTTCGATTAAACTTGACAAATGCAGGTTTAAACGGTATGCTTCACGACCTTTCTTTCTCATCCTTTCCTGATCTTGAGTTTATTGATTTCAGCTGCAATGGACTTTTTGGTACCATCCCACTTGAAATCACTCAGCTTTCCAAACTCAGATATCTTGATTTATCAAATAATCAGTTATCAGGGATAATCCCGTCAGGGATTGGCCTCCTAACAAATCTTGAAATCCTGCACTTAGCTGAAAATCAATTAAATGGTTCAATTCCTGAAGAAATAGGTCAGTTAAGTTCCCTCATTGAGCTTTTCTTATATAGCAACTATTTAGACGGTCATATTCCTGTTTCACTGTGTAATTTGACCAAGTTGTCTGCATTACGCCTCTATGATAATCAATTTTCTGGTACTATTCCTTTGAAAATGGGAGAACTCACCAATTTAGTTGAACTTTTCATGGACACCAATAGACTAGAAGGTTCTATCCCTTTCACTTTTGGAAACTTGACAAAGCTAACTGCATTGTTCATGTACCAAAATCAACTTTCGGGTTCTATTCCCTCAGAAATTGGAAACTTGAAGTCTCTCAACTGGCTAAGCCTTTTTGGAAACAATCTTTCTGGCCCAATTCCAAAGTCACTAAGTGGTCTGTCAAGCCTCACTCAACTTCATCTTTACAAAAATCAACTCTCCGGCTCCATTCCTGAAGAGTTAGGAAACTTAATGTCTATTTCTGATCTAGAATTGGGTGAGAATCAACTTAATGGTTCTATTCCTTCTTCCTTGGGTAATTTGAGCAAGTTACAATGGTTAAATCTCCGTGCTAACCAACTTAGTGGTTCTATTCCTGCTTCCATGGGAAATTTGAGCGAGTTACAACATTTAAAACTCGGTAGCAACCAACTTAGTGGTTCTATTCCTGCTTCTTTGAGTAATCTGAAGACCTTAGAATTCTTAACAGTCTATGACAACCATTTAACTGGCCCCATTTCCTTGGGTAATCTGAGCAACTTGTTGATTTTGGAACTCTCTAGCAATCGGTTTACTTCTTTTTTGCCTCATAATAATTGCATAAGCGAATCACTTCATGTTTTGGATGCAACAGACAATAATTTGAGAGGTCCAATCCCAGAAAGCTTGAGAAATTGCACGAGCTTACTTGGTATTTCTCTTGGTAGTAACAAACTCGACGGAAACCCATTTGAGGACTTCGTTGTCAACTCAAAGTTACTACGCATGGATCTAAGTCACAACAAATTTTCTGGTCAGATCTCAAGCATTTGGAAATGGAGGTCACAAATAGAGGCCATACGTGTTGCAGGAAACGATATTACTGGCACGATACCACCTGAGATTGGAAACTTTAAGCAACTACGTGAACTTGATCTTTCTTCAAATCATATATCTGGGAAGATTCCGAATGAACTGGGAGAGTTAACGCCTTTGCTGAAGCTGGCTTTGAATCAAAATCAACTTTCTGGAGCTATACCTTCAGAACTTGGATCTCTGACCAATCTTGAGTGCATGGACTTGTCCACAAACAGATTGAGCGAGTCAATTCCAGAAGATATTGGTGACTTGGTGAAACTACACTACTTGAATTTGAGCCACAACAAGTTGAACAAAGCAATTCCAAAGCAGCTGGGTGAGTTGGTTCACCTCTCGCAGCTAGATTTGGGTCATAACTTGCTGACAGGAAATATTCCTATAGAATTCGCGAAACTTGAGAGCTTGGAGGAACTGATTATCTCTCATAATAATCTCTCTGGTTTCATCCCCAACGCTTTTGAAGAAATGCATGGTTTGTGGAATATCGATATATCCTACAACCACTTTCAGGGTCCAATTCCCAATAGCAAAGCTTTTCAACATGCTTCTATAGAAGCTCTGCGTGGTAACAAAGGATTGTGCGGCAATTTTAGTGGCTTGGACCCTTGCTCGGGGCAAAAACTAGTCTCGAAGAAGGGCACCAAAATTATGCTTATAGTTTTACTCCCTGTTTCAGTAACAGGTGCTCTTTTATGTATGTTGGTTGTTCTGTTCTTCAGGTTCCAAGCAAGGAAGAGAGGTTCAAAGAGAGAAGTTGAAATGAATAGTGAAGGGTTGCTTGCCACATCAATTTTTGATGGAAAAACATTGTACAAGGAAATCATACAAGCAACCAAGAATTTTCATGATATGCACTGCATTGGAGAGGGTGGATTTGGAAAGGTCTATAAAGCTGAGTTACCATCAGGAAATACTTTAGCTGTGAAGAAATTCCATTCACTGAATCAAGGTGAGACAGCAGATCAGAAAGAGTTTCTGAATGAGATAAGAGCATTAACAGAGATAAGACATCGAAATATCGTGAAGTTCTACTGCTTTTGCTCGCATCTAAGACACTCGTTTTTGGTCTATGAGTACCTGCAGATGGGCAATCTGGACACTGTGCTAAGTAATGATGAAGCTGCAAGAGAATTGGATTGGAATAAAAGGTTGAATGTCATAAAAGGTGTGGCAAATGCCTTGTCATACATGCACCATGAATGCTTACCACCAATTATTCACAGAGACATATCAAGCAAGAATGTTCTGCTGGATTCAGAATTTGAAGCTCATGTTTCAGACTTCGGCATAGCCAAGCTTCTGAACCTAGACTCTTCCAATCAGTCTATGCTAGCAGGCACATATGGATATATAGCACCAGGTGATGTACTGTGTAGTTACTCCTCTAAACATTGAGTTAGTATTGTAAATTATCTACTATAACTACATATTTGGCATTGCAGAGCTTGCCTACACAATGAAGGTGACTGAAAAATGCGATGTCTATAGCTTTGGAGTGTTGGCGTTGGAAATCATCAATGGAAAGCATCCAAGTGATTTAATCTCTAGAATTTCATCACAATCTGCAGACACTGAGGTAGAGATGAGCAATATGTTGGACCAAAGGTTATCTCCTCCGACACATGAAGTTGAAGACAAATTGGCGTTCACCGTGACTCTGGCATTCTCATGCATACGTATGAACCCACAATCCCGGCCGGCTATGCAGTTTGTTTCTCAGCTCTTGTCAAATTAACTTTATTTTTCAGAGCCGTCACTGCCCTGTACTATGCTAGCTGAAGCGCAATTGCTGGGCAGCTGCTATCTAATTCCTCCACTTCATCGCAATGCACTTATTTTCATAGAGAATAATTAGCAACAGCTAAACCAATTAAAATTTAAGAAATTATGTTTTTAGTAGGACCTCCATATTTTTTGGTGGGATACACAGTGATTTTTAGTAATGTGTTAATTGAGTGGAAGTATACACTTGAATAAATGTAGGCAAGAAATTTTTGGTTAATTTTTACCAACATTCTCTCAATCTTAGAGTTTGTTACACTTTCATCCTCAGCTTCATATTGTTACCCTAAAGTCCCCCAACTTAAAAAATATTATATAAAAGTCCCTCAATTTAAAAAATATTACATAAAAGTCTCTCATGCTAGAATCCCACACACTATAAAATGAAAAGGTCGAGTTTGTTTAATATTGTTATTAGAACTGCTGTTAAGAAAAACATTTTCTTAAATATGATTTACATAAATTTAATATGCTTTAGTATAAGAACACCAAAATAAGAAAATAATTTTTTTCAAACTATTTTTTTCAAACTACTTTTTTCAATAGCATCTAAAATTGTACTTTTTCTAAAAAAATGCTTTTTGACATTTGAAACTCAATGTCAAATAGTTTTGAGAACTTTTTTCTTGTGCAAAAAAATTGGGGTAAGTATGTTGGATGGGTTTTATGATTTTAAAGTTGGAATTTCTTCTTTTTTTTTTTTTGGAATGATTTGTTATGCTAAATATACCAAATTTATGTGTTTAGTTACGAAATTGCAGATTTACAATTATTGTATGATTAATAGGGATAAATTTCAACAACTATTCCTGAACTTATATAGTTATAACACTACAGTCCTTTAACTTTAAAATGTAACATAAAACCCCTTAGACTTTTAAATTTTACACAGTAAAATCCCTTTGACTTTCAATTACTGATTTTTCAGTTAGAAACTGATGTAAATAGCTCCCGCATGACGCTTAGTCAATATTTCTCTCTCCTCTCTTATGCAAAGTGTAAAATTATTCTCTTTACACATGAAAAATTATTCTGTCTATAGAGAGAAAAATGATTCAATTTACACATGACTTGAAAGAGAAAAGAGAAATACTGACTAAACTCCATGCTGAAATTGTCCAGGTCAGTGTCTAACTGAAAAACTGGTAATTGGAGGTTAGAGGGATTTTAATGTGTAAAATTTGAAAGTTGATGAGGTTTTATGTTACATTTTTAAGTTGAAGGACTGTAATGTTATAACTAGATAAGTTCAGGGATAGTTGTCATAATTTATCCTGATTAATAGACATGAAGTAGAAGTTATAAAGAAACCAAATAATGCTCATAAAAATCAAGGAAAATTTTTAGACACGAAATACACTAAGGTTAAACGAGCCGAAACCCCAATGATGAGTAACCCGAAGGGAAAGTGACGGTGAAGGCCGTTAGCAACCCTAAACCCACGAAAACTTCATAAAATAATTTTTGGGACCTTAGGGAAGGATTATTGGGGTTCCCATGACAATAGAATTTTAAGAAAACACAAGGAAAATTTAATCAATCGGTACACACAATTTTGGCTCGTAAAGCCAAACGGAGGGCATTTTGATCATTTCGTCTTCAGAGATGATTTTTGACCAATTTGTTCATTTATGTAAATAAATTATATGACATAAAATATGAATAAATATTGATACAAAATTATTTAAAAATGAATAGTAAAGGAAAGGAAAGAAAAAGAAAGTAAATTGGATTTATTACCTAATGCTTATGTAAGCATGAGGTAATTAATTCCTTTGGCCAATCAAATTTATGAAACACAATTAAAATACATAAAAGAAGGGAAAAATCTGGAAAAAACTAGCAGCCCTCTCCCTTCTTCAAAACGTCACCCATGCTCTCCCTCACTCCTCCATTAACAAGCTTCCAAACCTTCATTTTCCCTAGTTTTCTTTCAACAAAAACCCTAAGTCTCAACACAAAACATTGATATTTCATCTTGGTGAAGCTCTTGGGAGCAAAAAGAAATCAAAAGGAAGAGTTCTTGCAAACTTTGGATTAGCTCCATTAGAGGTTAGTGACTAAACTTGATTTATATCTTTCAATTCATGTTGAAGGAGTGGTATTTGATGCAAATTTACAAGAAAATTTAGTAAACATCATGTGTATGTCTTGTTTAAAATTCCAGCAGCCTTGAACTTGGTAGGATTTTGAAGAATTCTTAGAATTAAAATGGTATTGTGGCTACCCTTAACATTAATCTATTGTTTAGGATAGTGAAAGGTAAGTTAATGTAAGTTTTGGGATGGTTGAGCTAGGGTTTGAGCATGAAATTGAGACTTTATTCATGTATTTGGTGAAAGAGAGTTTTAATGGTCAATTACTAACCATTTAGCTGTGTGTGAATAAGAAATGAAGTGGTTTGTGTAGTGGGAATTGAAGTTAGTGTGACTGCCCTTGGTGACCTGCAGGACTAAGTATGAGTCCAGCAGGTTTGGGCAGTAATAACTGGAGTTGTAGAGGTTTAATTGGTGCAAGGCCAATTGGACATGAAACTAGACACATAATGGCACAACTTTGGTGAAGAAACCATGCCCAGAAAACCAAACCAAGTTGACCTAAAGATTACCCTAATCCGGGTGGCCTGCATTCTGCCTGGGCAAAATGACCAAATGAACAGTATTTAGTCATTTGGTCATAACTCAGTGTAGAAAGGTCCACTTGACCTGTAATTTTACCAGCAATAAGCTGAGATATAGACCTACAAATTTCATGAAGAAACCTAACCCAAATTATAACCATAACATATTCAAAAAGTGACATGCAATCACTACTCAAAATACTATAGATTTAGTCAGTCCAGAAAATCTGGAAAATTTATAATCTGGCCAGTTGTGGTTTTTGGGCCATAACTTGAGCTACAAAACTCCAAATGGAGTGATTCAAAAAAAGAAATGTAACTAGACAAAATAAAGAACAACTTTCATGTTGACCACTTTGCCAAATTCCCACTGCAAAAATGACTAATAGAACAATAAACACAAAGCTTGAAATCTGAAAATTTTGAATAATTAACATTAAGCTTAGAAATGGTATTGGCAACCAATACCAACAATTTTAGAATGCAAAATGTGGTATGTTGGGAATATTAAAACCAATGTACCTATTGTCTATGCAAAAGTCAACATTTAGTTGACTAATAAAATGAATAGTAACACCTAAACTTAAATTTCAAGAATTATATAAATTAAGTGTGTAACATGCCCTAGTACACCTAGCAAGATTGGTTTGGATAGGTTGGTATGCCAATAGGGTTCTGTTAGCAGTACTGCATATGGCTTCATGCCATTTTGTGTTTTATGGCCTCACGTGCCATTCTATGACATAATAGCCTTTGGCTATGTTGATTGAGTTGTTATATTCGAGTTTTATCCCTGATAATTATTACAGCTTATTAGCTGTTCTGTTGCACACCGGGAGACACAATGTGACCGATGGTGTGATGGTCCAAGGTACTTAGTACCCAGTGCCAATTTACCCGTTTTTCCAGTCCAGTCGACTAGTATGGGTTACTCGGGCAATGATAATAAATCTTACCAAATTTTAATCGAATAATACTGCAATAAATATCAGAAATTAAGTCTACCAAAGATGTAAACATACATTCTGCATATTTACCTTATTTTAGTTTTTTTATTTTATATTGTCACCACTAAGCAGAATTGCTTAGCGCGTCGCTTTTGCCACGCGCAGGTACTAGAGACATAGCTGGGGAACCCAGCAGACATTAGACAGGGTGAACTTTCAGAGCTGCATACTAAGTCTAGAGTCACCTCACATCTACAGTGCACTTGGTAGGACATTAGGACTTTGGGTGGCATTTTGTATTTTGCATTCTGTATTAGTTTTGATTGTAATTACAAACTCTTGAACTTATGTGATAATGTAAAGATACGAAATTTCATGTTATTGAAATTTTCTGTATATTATGTTGAAAAATGAAATGTTGAGAAATATTCATGAATGTACTTCAAGTAATGATGTGAACAAAAAAATTCTGAAAATAGTGTTGAGATTTTGAGATTGAGTTAAGATGTGTGTATAATGGAGTTCTGGATTTGAAAATTTTATTGGAAGTGTCTTTTAAACAGGTTCAGAAGAACTGTTTTTCCAATTTACAGCCGGCACCCTGCCGAATTTTCTATAAAATTTGAGAAAAATTCAGATTAATCAAAATTATAAATAAATGAATTAAAAAGGATAAATTGTAATGAAAATATGATTTGGTGCTCCGACATACTGTGTGTCATATCTTGCTTGGCTACACTGTAGACGGGTAAGGGGTGTCACAGACAAAGTTTATTTCAACTTTTAGGTTTTCCATCAACACCATTTCAAACAATAACTCTTAGTGACAATTCCATAATATGTATTTGAAGATATCATCCCGCACTTTGGAGTTATAGTATACAATCAGTCAGTTCGATTAGGATTTGAACCAAGTTATACTAACTGAAAAATCGAAAATTAAAATTATAAAAATCAAATAGTATTATCGAAAATTAAAATTATAAAAATCAAATAGAAATACTAGAGAGATCTTATAATTTCAATTTCAATTCCTTTAACTCCTAAATCAAAATTGCCGATCTTGATTTATAATGGATTAATATTAGGTTAGCCTATGTAAAATGTAAGACACGTGGTTAATGGAACTGCCCAATAATTTGCATCCTTCATCAAACAAAATTTTAATACTATGATTATTGTTAATGTGTTTTCTTATTTTTATTTTTTATTTTTTATTTTATTTTATTATTAAATTAAATGTCATAAAATTATTCATGATAACTATCAGTAAATTAAATTTTATTTTATAAAAAATAAAATTATAATACAAAAAT
Source organism: Hevea brasiliensis (assembly GCF_030052815.1). Classification (NCBI taxonomy): domain Eukaryota; kingdom Viridiplantae; phylum Streptophyta; class Magnoliopsida; order Malpighiales; family Euphorbiaceae; genus Hevea; species Hevea brasiliensis. Next base: position 5,447,558 of record NC_079505.1, read on the forward strand.
CCGATTATTAGATATGACTTTAATAATTAAACATAGAATATACAAGTTTAGCCAATATTTTTAATTCATAAAATTTTAAATTGATAGCCTAATAAAGAATCATAATATATTAATATTTTCAATTTTGACTGTTAAAATCTGCAAGATAATCATATGGGAGGATTGAGAAGAGAATCTTTAAGTCAAAGTAATACGAGAAATTAAAAAGTTTAGCTGCTAAAATTATCAATTATTTTGGGAGGATTTTAATTGGTAATTTATTTACTGATCAATTAGGTTCCTACTATCCACTTTTAATTAGAAAATGAACAGCTAAATTAGCTACTAAAACGTTAGTCAATAAAATTTCCAACTAAATAATTAGTAGGTAATTCGTGAGCAAATGGTAGGGAACCTGAGAATTAATCATTATTTACCGACTATTATTTAATTGGTAACTACCAACTAACTTAATATAATTAATAATTACCAAATAATAGGTAGTGTTTTTATATTAATTTTTTATTCCAAATAATATAACTTAAAAATAAAATAATGAAAAAATGGTTACTATTTTATTTAGTCAATATATTTTTAATTTTCAAAGAAAATAAATTATCAACGGGTAATTTTTTATATTAATTTCTATTTTAATTGAAGAGCAAGTTTCGTTAGGTAAAAAAGTTAATTGAACAACTTGACCTTAATTAGGGAAAATTATAAAAATGCAAGAGAAAACATGAAAATCGCGCTCAATAATTTTCTAATTCAAAAAATAAATGGAAAATTATTCTTATCTTTCATAATTATAAAAAAAAAAAAACAAATCATTGTAAAATATATTTTATTTTTGAAATTTTTTAACATGTGTATTTATTCATTTATTTTATAATAATATGATTATTTTTATCATTCTAAATAATTATTCAATTATATGTATAAAAAGTTACGGTATAACTTTGATTACAAAAAAAGTAATTGTTTTCCACTTAGAAAATCGTTGAAAAACAAAATTTTTGTTATTAAAAAAATAATGAAAAATTCAAATCTTAATTAAATTTTTGCAAAACTGATTTTGCAGTTCTCTATTTGTAAAACTGGCATATGTGAACATAAAGCTCTATTTTAATTCTCTAAGAAAACTTTTGTACAAAAATATCTTAGTTTTCCACAAAGTGAACAAGTTTTCAAAGTTTCTATATGGAGAAATTTTAGAATACAACTATTCTATTATGATCATTCATTAGAGTATGCTTCATTTGAATCTAAGAATAATCAACGGTTAAAATTTATCCATTGTACAACACCAAATAATTTTCCAGGGGCTTGTCAAAGAACAATGAAGTCAAGGCTTGTTGGTATTCGCAGTGCTAAAGAAGGCATTTGAACAACCTTGCCCTACGGGGGAGCTTGCGAAGGGAACACTGAAGTCTTGTTAGTATTCATATTGTGAACTAAAGCTACATATATATGTGTAGATGCAATTCTGAAATGTAGGGTAAACAATGTTACTGACATGATTCCAACTGAGATTGGAAACTTTAAGCAACAACTTGAGCCTGATCTTTCTTCAAGTCATATATCTGGAAAGGTTCCGAATGAACTTGGAGAGTTAACGCCTTTGCTGAAGCTAGCTTTGAATCAAGATCAACTTTCTGGAGCTATACCTTCAGAACTTGGATCTCTGACCAAGCTTGAGTGCATGGACTTGTCCACAAACAGATTGAGCGAGTCAATTCCAGAAGATATATGGGACTTGGTGAAACTACACTACTTGAATTTGAGCCACAACAAGTTGAACAAAGCAATTCCAAAGCAGCTGGGTGAGTTTGTTCACCTGCTGCGGCTAGATTTGGGTTACAACATGCTAACAGGAAAGATCCCGACAGAATTCACAAAACTTGAGAGCTTGGAGGAACTTATTCTCTCTCATAATAATCTCTCTGGTTTCATCCCCAAGGCTTTTAAAGAAATGCACCTTTTGTGGAATGTTCATATATCCTATAACTGGTTGCATGGTCCAATTCCCTATAGCAAAGCTTGTCAACATGCTTCTATAGAAGTTCTACGTGGTAACAAAGAATTGTTCGACAACGTTAATGGTTGGAGCTCGGGGCAAAAGCAAATATTGAGGAAGCGCAAGAAAATTGTGCTTGTAATTTTACTCCCTGTTTCAATAACTTGGTTGGAGCCTTTCATGTATCAGGTTCCAAGCAAGGGAGAGAAGTTCAAAGAAAGAAGTTCAAATGAATAGTGAAGGGTTGCTTGCCACATCAATTTTTGATGGAAAAACAATGTATAAAGAAATCATACAAGCTGGGGTGAGCATTTAACGGTTAAAACTGAAATTTAATCGAACTGATTTAATTTGGTTGTTCGATTCAATTTTTTAGTTGTTCGATTCGGTATCAGTTTTAATTTTGTGAAAAAATTGGTTATTTGGTCCGGTTTGGTCAATTAAGTGGAAAATTGTATTAACCGAACCAAAATAATTTTGGTCCCCTTTAATGCTACATCGTTTTGACACCGCCTCTTCATTTTTCCCTTCTCCCATTTTATCATGTCGACAATCAAGTCCTCCCACCCTCTCCCTCCTCCTCCTCCTCCACCTCTTTTTTCTTTTGATTGTCTCTCATTTCATCACTTCAACAGTCCCATCCCTTCTCCTTCCTTTTCTTCTTCAGTTCCTCTCCCTGCCTTTCTTCCTCAGTTACTTTGTCCTTTGTGCCAGAATTGCACGGCTCCACTGGTCGTGCCTTTTGCTTCAGCAAGGACTCTGTTGCAGTTTCTTTTGGGGGAATAGATATGCTTTGCTTGGATTTTCTATCTTGGTTTATTGCTTGTCGACACCATATTTTGGCCGATCCCCGAAATCAATAAACTTTGAAACCGATCCCCTGCACTGAGTCTCCCTTTGCCAGCCAACCACATTTCCGATCTCTCCTCAAAAGGAATCGAATCAATACTAAGTCCCCATATCATTTAAAGCCTCACCGATCTCTCAAACCAATTCTCAAGTCCCCTGACCAATCAATTACATTTCCGATCTCTCTTGTCAAACGAGATTGAACCAACATTAGGCCTTCATGCCACCAGTCTTATTGCCGATCTCCCTTTTAAAAGTTTGGAAATAATTGTTTGATAAAGTTAAGGTTCCAATCCGGTTTAATGATAATTCCGATCTTAAGTGTTCAAATCAAATTTCCAATTTTAATCAAGTCCCGTTTAGCGTTTGTTCACAGCCGATCTCATGCTTACAATGTTTTTCAACCTCTTACACTTAGATTAATAATCACTTTTAGTTGTTGTTCTAATATGTTCAGACAATCAAGTGCTTATGCAACTTAGGTACTTTCCGATCACATCCAATCATGGAACAAAAAGGGGAACTTCATTTCATTTCAAATTAAAATTTGTACAAGTCATTCGGCTGAAGGATCACCCCCAGGCCGTTCTACATTTTGTTCACCCCCCCTATCACCTTCGGCCTCCTCCTCACTATCCTCTTCTTCCTGGGGAGCCAGATCCACCATCCAAGAGAAGTCCTCCTCGGGATACCGCTTCCTGAGCTCAGGCAAGAAATCCCCATGAACGTTCACATAAGCACCGACCTCCCTTGTCACTGCCTCTTCTTCTTTTGCTTTGAGCTCCTCAGTGAGGCGAGCGACTTCGGCAGCTCGGAGCGCCCGAACTTCTTCAAGAACATGAGCCTGCTCGGCCAGCTTATCCTCGTAAAATTTCATCCGCCCCTCAATTTCAGATATGTAGTTTTGGGCGGACGAAAGTTGAGATCGGAGGGAAGCAGCTTCCTGACCCACCTTCTCGACATCCTACCTCAAGCGGTGAGCCTTCTCCCGGATAATATGTTGGTTCACCAGACTCTCCACGCTCAGGCTCATAGTTTGTGTCAGGATATCATCGAGGCTGTTCAGGGTTAGCCTATCCCGATCCTCCCGAAGGCAGATGGAGGACCCTAAGACCTTAGCAAAACCCAGGTTCTCTCGAACCGTGCGATTCTTCTCCAGCGAGTGGATCAGGATTTGGGTGCCGCGGGAAAGGGTCCTCGCAGGTGGTTAGGAAGGGCCCCCTTCTGCACTCGAAGCAACTGGAGGGGGTGGTGGCGGCTCTTCTTGACGAGGAGGAGACCGAACCACTTCTATGTCAGGGATCGGCTGTCCCGAGGGTTGAGACGAGCCTCCTTGCATCTCCCCAGGATCATGCCTGGGCGTTTGTAGCAGCTCGGAACGCTTCATCTCCTGCACCTTTCGGGAGACCTCTCTCTTCCGCTTCTGGCTCTCCTTAAAAGCCTCGCTGCTTGCCATACCTGCACAAAGAAAAGGTCAGTGAGATCGCTAAGGCCCAAAGACCAGAGATATAGAAAGTACCAAAGCTGAGGTCAGAGAGCTGGAGCCCGCGTTCTTCCCAGGACTACCAGATTGTCCAATGATGCGCTCGCCAGAATCGCATCTAAACAAGAGTACTTCTGATGGGCCGCCTGATCTTTCAGTTCCATCACCATTAGGCCTTCTTCCCTATTCAGGGTGATCCGCTTCGGAAGTAAGGGACCTTGGTGCAGCCAGCTACGTGAGAAACCCTCAAAGCCGTTCGAAACTTTGCTCCTCAGAATAAAGAAGCGATTCTTCCAATTCTTCAGGGAGGAGGGCAAATCGGTAAAAAGCCCACAATGTGGCTTCGCCTGAAAGAACCAATACTCGTCGTCCTTTCGACGAGTTAGCCTATGTAGTTCGGTGAACACCTTAGCTGTAGGACGGAGTCCTTTGGCTCGGCAAAGGCCTCTGAAGGCTACTAGGATCCGCCATGAGTTCGGATGAACTTGGGCTATGCACACTTAGTGAAATTTTAGAACTTCCTTGAAGAAGTCGTCAAGAGGGAACCGCAGCCCGGCTTTTAACTGCTCTTCGTATACCATGATCATATCATTCTCTTCGAAGAAGTGATCGGCTGAAAGATCGCCGTGACACTTAATGAGCTCGTATGAATCGGGCCGAATGTTATACTCTTGGCTGAACGACTGCAGGTCAGTTTCTTGAAGGATTGATGGCAGCTCGTCCATGGGAAGGTTTTCTCTCCCTGAAGAATGTGTTTGCCTCGAGGATGCTGCTTGACCGCGGGCTGGAATGAAGGTTCTAGGGAGTTCAGATCGCCTGCTTGTTCCGACTACCTCTACCTCATCTGACGACCACGAGACCTGAACGGAAGGGGGGCTTGCCGCTCTCTGACCCTCGGCGCTGCTCATTTTCAAAGAAAAGAGGAAATTTAAACTAAAAGAAAGATCAAAACCCTTACCGGACTGTGATCGGTGTCGGAAGAACTTGAAAAACGAGAGGATTTTGGAATCTCTCGCGAGAGGCTGAAAGTGACATAAGGAAGCAACTGGCTGACCCGTCCCCTATTTATACCCGTCTGAGCATTTAATGCTCACGGTGTCCCAAGCGGCGCATCGGTTAGCGGGATTCGCCAGCCTTTTCTAACACGTCTCGTGAATATTCCAGAGATTTCATAAGGAGATCGGCTAGTTAGACCTCTGCAAATTGAGATAGATATTTTGGATGACAGATCGGTTAAGGGTCATTCAAATTAAGAGTCGGATCGGATAAATACTTCAGAGATCGGAAAATAACCAATACAATAATAATAAAATGATAATTGACGAAATAAAAATTTTATTTCCAAAAGGTCGGATTACATCATTTGGGCAATCTCTAGAGATCGGATTACATTAAAAGTCGAATTACATCATTTGGGCAGCCTCTAGAGATCGGATTACATTAAAAGTCGGATTACATCATTTGGGCGATCTATAGAGATCGGATTACATTAAAGGTCAGATTACATCATTTGGGCGATCTCTAGAGATCGGTAGTACATCCCATCTAGTAAAGGCCTATGTCAAAGCCTAGTCTTGTGGTTGAATCAAAAGATGTGTTTGACCAGGAGACCGGCCGTCAACATCGGATAGATGTACAGCTCAGATGGGGTGACTATGACTCTCATGAAAATGAGAGAGATCGTCATCAATGTTATCGCTCGGAACCGAGCCGCTGTTGGGACACGCAATGTGGTGAAAAGCCAAATGAACTTCGAGCGGCGGTCACTAGTGATAGGAGGGAAATTAGCAGTCTTCTCGCCCGAAATCGGTTCGTCGATTACATCGGTCAATCGATTCAAGGTTAACACGATTGACATTCTCGATCTGGGTCGGTAAATTAGTCCAGTTCTCTCATTGTCATCAGAGGTAGCCATAGTGATCTTCCGATCACCGGGATCGAAAATTTTCAGTCGGTGAACAAGGCGAACAGCCAAAAAAAGATCAAAAGTCACCATCATGGCCGGAATTGTTGCCGGAATGGGAAAAGTGAGAGAGAAAGAAGAAAAATGAAATGCGGGAGGATTTCCCGTCGGGGGTATATATAGAGAAGGTCTGAGCATTTATTGCTAGCAGAAGACGAAGCGGACGTCTCGGAAACCGAATGAATAAATGCTTTGACTAAACCAAACCAGGTAAAGGAGAAGACTGGAGTGGGAGAGATCGGAAGAAGGGGGCCCGGCATGAGAGATCGGAAAAGGATTGTATTAGAAAGATTGGAAGGAAGAGGAGATCGGAAAGCAAGGAGAATAAGACAACTTCCAATAACTGTCATCATAATCAGAGCCGAGGTAGTTAAAGCGTTGCAGACGAGATCTCCACCGCACGCCTCATTTGCAAAATCGCCCACATTACTGACAGGTGCCAGAGTATGTCATGACAGTCCTGTACATCCCAATCTCCGCCGTTGATTTTACTTGTAAGGATGAGCCCGGAGCCCTTGGATTAAAGAAGAAGACGACAAGACCGGCGCCTTTTATTCCCAGCCCTCGGATCGCCCTGGACAAGAAAATTTGGGACCGTCGGATTAGAAGAGAAAAGGACAAATATTCTGAAAAGGATCTCAGCCGTTCATTTTGATTCTCTTTAATTCTCAAGCATCAGATCATGTCCTTTAAAATCCAAACCTTCCATCTCCCTCAAAGAAAATCCTGACCCTTCATGGGGAGCACCCGGTCCCTATAAATACCTGCATGAAAACTGTTGAAAGGAGGATAAAAAAAAGAAAGGTGGTGACTATAGCGGAAAGGCTCTGAAACTTAATTCAGTTTTGCCACTCTGCCATTTTTAAGCTAGAAAAACTTTAGAAACCAGTTTTCTAAAGTATTTTCTTTGAAGGAGTGTTGGACACTGGAACTCTTGATTTTCAGTTTGTTCATTGTTCTGCGTTTCAGTTCTGTTTTCATCACTTTTATATCCACTACTATTTTCCAAGCTTAGTCTCATTCATTATCATTCCACCCGATTACGTTCTAACTTGGTATTCCTCATTTCAAGACAAACATTGAATCCCGGACTACTAGCACGCAACTCTGCAACATTTGTGGCTCCATAGTTAGTTTAATAGGTCCAACTTCCTACAGGTGAGTGTCTGAACCGTTGTCCTATCCAGTGTTTGCCTTCATTTTCTTTCTATTTATGCTTGTAATTTTCGTTAAAGTTTGTCTTGTGTCAGAAGGTCCCACGTAGGTGGTTATTCTCATAAGTTTATCTTTCGATACAATAGTTCATGTTATCTATTTATTTTTTGTCTTTATTTATCTCTTAATGTGGGTATTCTGGTTATGGGTAACATATAGGTGGTTAGATAAAATGCTGGTAGCTGTATCTTAACAAGAGTTTTTTTTTATATAAAGAAAGGGTTCAGATAATAAATCGGAGAAAATTATGAAGACGAACCACTAGGCTAGCTCAAGAAGACGAACCACTAGGCTAGCTCAAGAAGACGACTAGATATGGAGAGGGGTTGGAGTAAAATTGAATTTCAGACTAGCAAATAAAGGAGAGCGGATACTACTTGTCTAAAGGTACTGGTAGACCGATCACATAAGAGATCGGCAAAAATTCAGTCTGATATTCCCTATCTAGTCACAAGGTACCGATGAGTTTAAAAAAGCCTAATCCAGGTCCCCAATGTCTTTGGATGCCAAAACCCTTCCCTTAAGGTAGGGTCCTTGTGCGATACGATTATAATTAAGTTTCAAGAGGACCGGGGAGAGTTCCTACCCGATCCTCATCCAAACCAAATAGGAGATCGGAGGAGAGTTCTTATCCGATTCTCACTCAAATTTTAACAAAATTTAAAAGAGATCGGAGGAGAGTTCTTATCCGATCTCCAATTGAAATTTTAATTTAAAAGAGATCGGAGGAGAGTTCTTATCCGATTCTCGATCTAAATTGCAACAAAATTTAAAGGAGATCGGAGGAGAGTTCTTATCCGATTCTCGATCCAAATTCTAATAAATATTTAAAAAGAGATCGAAGGAGAGTTCTTATCCGATTTTCGAATCAAATTCTACCAAATACATAGAAGATCGGAGGAGAGTTCTTATCCGATCTCCAATCGAAATTTTAATCTAAAAGAGATCGGAGGAGAGTTCTTATCTGATTCTCAAATCGAATTCTAACAAATATGCAAAGTAATCCTACAAACAAAAACCGCAACACAACACCAATTCACTAAGGTTGTCTCATTTACTTATGTATCTGGGTAATCCGAATTAGTGAAAAATCAAATATTCCTTTTTTTCAAAGGATAAACATTTTCATTCGAACCCCCCTAACTATTGATTTTAATTTATAAAGAACGTAAGGTTAAATCTGCTCACCCTCATTGAGGGACGAGGTGGGGTGCCTAACACCTTCCCCACCCGTTTACGGACCCCGAACCTAGAATCTCTGTATTTGAAGTGGTTTCGTTTTAATTTGCATTTGACAAATGGTTTTCTTTAATTTCCCTCAAAATTTAAGTGGCGACTCCTCACTCTTTCCCACTTCGGTGAGTGTTCATCCAGGCGACCGCAAAATACCTTGCGACAGCTTGGCGACTCCACTGGGGACTAACAGTCTTTAACCCCGATCTAGAGGTCCAAAAGTAGGTTTAATTTTATGATCCAACCATAGTTAGGTGGGTTCAGTTTGCAAAACCCCTTATGTTAATTATTGTTATTTTTGCTAACCGTTTTGCTTGTTTTATTCCCTACAGCATTCTTCGCCTAAAAAGAAAAAATAAAAATTCCCCCTATACTGGGAAGAGGTAAAAGGTGTCCCTTCACACACTGAACACTCACACAATGTCCTCACACACTCCAGCCCTATACCCGGGCTTTCTTATCCCATTTGGGAAAATAGGAGGGAGTCATGTAGCGGTACCCGTGGGTTTTACCCCGTTAGTATCCGTGAAGGCTTCTGCTCAGATTGAAACTCGTTCTATTTACTGTGATACCCGTGGAACTTTTCCGACAGTATCATGGGGGATAGAATGGGGCTCTACTGTTTACAGTAGGGGCAATTTGAGAACTTGTGGCTTTTAGAAAATTAGACCTTGAGCTAAACTATCACGATAGCTGGAAGCCGTAGCAAGCTACCTTATAAGATAGAACTATCCAATTAGGTAGCACCTAGCCGGTACTAGGACTCTCCTTATTTTAGGACAAAAGGGGCATACTTACTCTTACCCTATTCTGTTTGTGTTTTATTTTTTAGGGTAATCTTGAATCATACTGTCAAGAAAACCTACACACTTTCCTACTTTGATAAATGTGTAGGTGTCACTCTGCCAACAGTATAATTCAAAACTACCTAAATTTATCCTGCTAACAAGTTTTTCCCACAGGCATCACCAAACTAATATCTGTAAAAGGATAAGCATCAGTTTTAACATGGCATCCTCGAGTCAGTCGGCAGAAGAAATTCCTAGACCGAAACAGCGTGCTAAACCGTGGCCCGAACCGCCTCATTGTTCAGTGCTCCCACAAAGTGATACAAGCTTATTACCTCCATTGGACCTGAGCAAAGTTGAGGTCAGAATGAACTGTCTCGAGGGTCTATCTAATGGTTGGAGGTCATTTTCCGATCAGGTCAAGGCACGATTTGAGGAGAAATATGGGAGGATTGCAACCTTGATACGAGTCAAAGTCCAAGTCCCGGCATTAAAGGCCATGCTGTCAGTTTGGAATCCTAAATATGGAGTATTCTCTTTCAACAATATTGATACTGCTCCCACTATGGAAGAATATCAGGCATTGCTAGAAATTCCTTATGAGGTGCAGAATCGGATCTAACTACACCTTGAGCATAGGCAGACCTGGAAATGGTTCGCACATATGATGGGGATTCCCTCGGAAGAAGCAAAGGCGAGGGAAACTGTCAAAGGGAATACGCATGGATAGTATTGGACTTATCTCAAGAAGTGGTTGGATCAATACATCCAAGATGAACAGTGGGATCAAGCTTCATTGACGCTCGCCTTAGGGATCTACGGCCTAATCTTGTTCCCTGGACCTTCAGGAATTATAACTTGCAGCGTTGCAGAGATGTTCTGGGCAGTAGAAAAACAGAAGGTCAATCCAGTACCGGCAATTCTTGTCGAGACTTTCTTAACCCTTACTTACTGCAAACAACAAGGTAAGGGATCCATCAAGTGCTGTTCTCAATTGTTGCACCTCTGGATCATCAGTCATATGTGTCCTGTGGAGACGAAAGGGTTAACATGGTATCTTGACCAGCCTCTCATCGAGAAGATGACCAGATTAGTAATCAGCCCAAAGGATGAGCCGCAGTGGCAAGAACGGATTTTGAGCTTCAACAGCCATGACTACTGTTGGAGGAAATTATGGATGTCAAGTCAATCCATTTTGGTCAACACGGGGGGTAATCAATCAGTATCCCTAATCGGAGTGACTGGATACACAAGTTATACTCCGGCATTAGTAATGAGACAGTTCGGCTCAACACAGTTCAGAATCAACATTGAAGAATACCACCGAGCTCATTTTTACCATGAGCTCAATAAAGAGGAAGGATTGAAAATAGCTCGCAGATCCTGGGAAAACATCACTATGATGGAAAGGTCGCCTAAAGGTCCGAGTGCCACGGGCGATTATCTTAAATGGAGGGCTGGCAGGGATCAAGGATACTTAACTGCAGATCCAACCAAATTCGAAAGCGGCAACCCTCGTCAAAATGTCCTTTCAGAAGAAGCTAGTGATCATTTGGCAGATTCTCTACAAAAGGTGAATACCGAAAATTCGCAACTGTAAGAACAAATAAAACAGTTAGAAGACCGACAGCAGATCCTTAAAAGAAAAGTAAGAAGGCTCAGGGAAGAGGCAAGGACCAAAAGGATGGGGTTTGAAGAGCGAGAGACACAATGGGAAAGGGAAAAGAGCTCTCTCCAAGCTGCAATAAAAGAAGCAGAAATACAGAATGGCAAGCTTCAAGAAAAAATGAAATATCAGGATATACTCATAGAAGAGTATAAACAAGAAAGCAAAAAGAAGAAGCTTGAACTAAAGGAACAGGCACAGCTTATCAACGATATTCTGAAGGAATGTGCTAAAGAAAGGAAAGAAAAAGAAAGACAAGCCGCTCTCTATCAGGAGCTGAAAGGAAATATTGACCAGCTGGAGAGAATGGTAGCACAGGGGAAACAAGAACTCCTACCTGAATCCGAGTATGCCCTGAAGATGTTCAACCCCACTAGACAAGAAGAAAGGCTGTATGAGTATCTCAGGAAATGTCATTACATCATAAAGAAACTCCCTGAGCCTAGACTGATGTAAAAATGCTATGTATGGATTATTTGATTAATGGAACAATTTTTGGGCCACTGTTTAGCAAAATTGTGAATGAATAGTATAACTCCCGTAGGAACCCCCTCGCTAGGGTTATGCAAAAAATTGGATGCGCCATATGGACAAGTATCATAGACGCACATTCAATCCAGTCATTCACCGTCGGACTATCGAACGATGCCATGATAAAAGTGATGCAATTATTCTTCTACGGATTTCATTTCTGGCTCTCAGATGCCACCGTATCCTTTGTCCACAACAGGACCCTTTTAATTTTTAATCAAAATTCACTAAAATTTGTTCTTTTTTCAACTTCCTACAGAATATCAATATTGCTTCAAACAAAGCAAGCCTGACCAGACACGCAGTTCAACCCAGACGAGTGTACTTAACAAGATCACAAACAAGAAAGCTAATGGAAGACCAGGAACAAGTCCAGAACCTACAAGGACAAGTGTCTGAGCTGAAAGACCAAGTCTCAGAGCTCATGAGACTAATGAGGGAAATGTCCCATAATAAGCCTGCCTCAGAGCCTAATTTACCACTACCTCCACCACCTCCTACGACGGTTGATTCTCATTATGCTTCAACCTCTTTCGCTTTTCAGCCACCTATCCCGGATCCAATAATTACTGTTAATCCGGCCCCCCTGAATAATGACCCACCTTTCTCCTATTATCCGGCTGTCTCAAACGCCGAACCTCATCCTTCAATCCTGATCCCTCCAGTTCATTCTGCCCCTCATTTTCCAACTAGGGGAATATCTCATGCAGTAGGAGGAGAGAATAAAATGAGAGAAAACGAGAAGCTATCTGCTCGAGAAGAGAGATTAAGAGCAATTGAGGGACCAAATATGTATGGTTCAGTCGATGTAGCGTCACTGAGATTGGTGCCAGATGTAGTGGTGCCGCCTAAGTTCAAAATCCCGGACTTTGACAAATACACCGGGAACTCAGATACCCGCATTCACCTGGCCACCTACATTGCCAAAATGTCTGCCCTGACAGAGGACGATCGACTTCTAGTCCACTTCTTCCACGAGAGTCTCTCCGGAGCAGCCCTGAGATGGTGTATTCAGTTGGACAGGAGCAAATTGCACTCCTGGAAAGATTTGGCCGATGCCTTCTTAAAACAATACAAGTTCAACTGTGATGTGGCCCCCACAAGGAGAGACCTCCAAAACCTGGTGCAGAGAGATAGGGAAAGCTTCAAAGAATATGCCCAGAGATGGAGAGAGATGGCCGCAGAAGTGTATCCTCCAGTGACTGACAATGAACTATGCTCCTTGTTCATTGAGACGTTGAAGGCTCCTTACTTTAATCTGATGATCGGAAATACCTCCAACAGCTTCTCAGACATCATCCAAGCCGGTGAAAGGATAGAAGCTAATTTAAGGATGGGACAACTGCAGGAGTTGACTGAGAATCCTGCAAAGAAGACTGCCAGTTTTGGCAAGAAGAAAGAGGGTGATGTGCATTCCATCACCCGTCAGAACACCCAATCTTCATTACCCACAAATAACTACCGGCCATATCCACCTTCTCATGGCAAAACCGTTGTAAACATTCCACCCCCTTTCCCAAATTATCCTCACCCACGCCCACAGTATCCACCACCGACAAACTATCAGCCCAGACCACCTCCTCCACCTACTCAACCCAAACCACCACAAAATAACCTGAGACCACCGAGAAATCCTGATCCGCCTCTTCCCCTGCCACTTAGTGAAATATACCGATACCTCGTCGGTATAAACCAAATAGTGCCGATTCCCCTTGACCCAATTCAGCCGCCGTACCCAGGTGGTATGATGCCAGTGCCCAATGTGAGTATCATGGAGGGGCACGGGGGCACTCGACCGACAATTGCAGGGCACTCAGAGGAAGAGTGCATGCCTTAATCAGGAATGGCTGGTTGAAGATTGAAGGGAATGGTTCTCTCCCCAATGTTACCTCAAACCCATTGCCCAATCATAATACAGACAATGGCGTAAATATGATAGAGTCAGAAGGAGAATGGTCGACACCGGAGGTAGATCAACTGGTTCCTCACTTTGAGGAAATTTTTAGAATGGCAGTGAGGGAAGGTTACCTCCACCTTCAGGCACCAGAACCTGAGGATGAGGCGGGATGCCCCTATCATGGAAGGGTAGCTAACCACGAGCTGCAAAATTGTGAAGAGTTCAAACAAGAGGTCCAGAACTTACTGTCCCTCAAAGTTCTGAGATGCCAGGCAAAGTCAAAAATGGAGAGTGGAGTAAATACAGCCCGACTTAGCCAAAACGCCTCCACTTCTAATCACAAAATCACTTTCTCACCCCCAGCATCTTCACCCCCAGTAACAATTATCCGAACACCGCCCCAGCTCCCAGTCACAAATACCCATGCTGTACCTTGGAATTATAACTTCCAAGTCTTCACCCAAGGAGCATCGAGCAGTACACTGGCTCCTAGTCTTGCTTCACCTTCGGCACCCCCTAAACCGTGTTTCACTCCTCACAAACACTTCAAGATGACATACGCTGGACCTTCCAGTCATGCTACTCCCCAATCAAACCCCCAGCCTGTCACTACCACAAAATCATCCCCACTTGAGCAAGAAGTTGAGTTTATAACCCGAAGTGGGAGATGCTACGGGGATGAAGAGAAAGAAAAGAAGAAAGGGAAGGTAAAAATGGGAAAAGCCCAAGAGAATATAAAAGAGGAGGGAGGACCTGCCGAACCAAAAGAAGAGGAGGAACTGTTGCTTCAAATAATGAAGCAAAGTGAGTACGACGTGGTGGAACAGTTAAGGAAGACACCTGCGCGAATTTCACTGCTGTCACTGATTCTGAGCTCAGAGGTGCATCGCTAAGCCTTGCAAAAGATCCTGGATAAGGCCTTCGTGAACCCCGACATCACACCGGGGCAGTTCGAGAAGATAGTAGGACAAATTCAGGCATCTAGTTTTGTCACTTTCTCAGAAGAAGAGATAGACTCTACAGGCTTAGCGCACACTAAGGCCCTACATGTGACGGTGAAGTGTAAAGGTTGCATAGTGGCCAAGGTCCTTATTGATAATGGATCCGCGCTCAATGTATTGCCTAATGCCACCTTGGATAGGCTACCAGTTGACCGTTCCAATATACGTCAAAGTGCTATGGTGGTAAGAGCCTTTGACGGTACAAGAAGAGAAGTGCTGGGAGATATTGACTTGCCCCTCCAAATTGGCGCATGCACCTTCAACGTCACATTCCAAGTGATTAACATCGAACCTGCGTACACTATGTTGCTGGGGAGGCCTTGGATCCATTCAGCAAACGCCGTTCCTTCAACTTTGCACCAAAAGATTAAGTACATTATAGACGGCAAAATCATCACTGTGAAAGGGGAGGAAGCCATGCTGGTCACTAAGCCGCAATCACTTCCTTATGTAGAAGCAGCTGAGGAGTCATTGGAAAGCTCTTTCCAGGCTCTCGAATTACAAGAAACCATCTCAGGCTCTCGTACACTATGTTGCTGGGGAGGCCTTGGATCCATTCAGCAAACGCCGTTCCTTCAACTTTGCACCAAAAGATTAAGTACATTATAGACGGCAAAATCATCACTGTGAAAGGGGAGGAAGCCATGCTGGTCACTAAGCCGCAATCACTTCCTTATGTAGAAGCAGCTGAGGAGTCATTGGAAAGCTCTTTCCAGGCTCTCGAATTACAAGAAACCATCTCAGGAAATGAAGGGGCTGTGGCTATGGTAGCCAAGGTGATGTTGAAGAATGGGTATGAAGAGGGCAAGGGGTTAGGTGCCATGTTGCAAGGGATTATCGAGCCTATACCGGCTATCCAGAAGGTTGGCCGTTGCGGTTTGGGATACAAGGAAGATGCCCTCATGGATGGGCAATTCTGGATGAGGAATATGCTTCGGGATCAAAGATTTGATCAGAAAATCGGGAAAATGAAGGTAGTCCCAAGAATCGCGGAGATCTTCACTAAGCCAGTCATTGAAAATTCGGCGAAAGTTGAAGAATCACCCGATGAACCATCCATTGATGTCATCCATCTTGATTCCTTGTATGAGGCTCTAGTCTCGCCAATAGCTGAAGGGCAAGAACTGGACAACTAGACAGCAAAGGACATCCCGTACTCAATTTCGAGTAAAGTACTTTTGTTTATCTACACTTGATCATTTTGTCCATGGTGGCAAGTGTAATATTGTAAATGGACCCTTTTCTTATGATATGAATGTTAATGAATTAATAGCGCATTTTATATCTAATTCTTTTTTCTTTTTGAAATCCATCTTTATAATATATTCCATCTTCGTTTATTCAGGACCATTCATCAATTAACACCTAATAATTCAATAGACTCAGAAATTCCTCTAGTTAATTTTGAAATCCCCATAACTGCCATTACTTCAAGTGATTCTGAGGCGAAACTCACAGAAGAAAGGGATGAAAGAGATGAAGCTTCCCTAGTGCCCTGTGGGGACGAAATGCACACCGTAAACTTAGGCACGGAAGAAGTGAAAAGGGAACTTAAGGTTGTGGAGAGTGAAGAATTAGAGGATTTGATCAGTTTGCTCAAGGAATTCCTAGACGTATTTTCTTGGAGCTATGATGATATGATTGGTTTGGACCCTCATATAGTGATGCACAAAATTCCCTTAATTCCGGGGACAATCCCGGTAAAGCAGAAATTAAGAAGAATGAATCCTGACACACTGCTCAAAGTTAGGGATGAGGTCAAGAAGCAATACGAGGCTGGGTTTCTGGAAGTAGTCAAATATCCTCAATGGATAGCTAACGTTGTCCCAGTGATGAAGAAGGACGGGAGAGTCAGGGTGTGCGTTGATTACAGGGATCTTAATAAAGCAAGCTTGAAAGATGATTTCCCTCTCCCACACATAGATGTGTTAGTAGACAATGCTGCGGGATTGGGTAGATGTTCGTGTATAGATGGGGCATCGAGGTACAATCAAATCCCAATGGTTGAGGAAGACAAGGAGAAAAATGCTTTTATCACTCAATGGGTGGTATTTTGTTATCGGGTCATGCCTTTCGGGTTAAAGAATGCTAGCGCCACCTACCAACACGCTATGGTCACATTATTCCACGATATGATGCATAAAGAAGTGGAGGTGTACGTGGATGATATGATCGTCAAATCCAGGGGAGGAGAGAGCCATGTGCAAGTGCTGAGGAAAGTATTCGAGAGGCTCAGGAAATATCAGCTGAAACTGAACCCTACTAAATGCATATTCAGAGCTAAATCTGGGAAATTGTTGGGATTCATAGTGAGTGAGAAAGGAATAGAAGTTGATCCAGACAAAGTCCGAGCCATTCAAGAGATGCCATCCCCAAAAACAGAAAGGGAGGTGCGCAGTTTCCTGGGGAAGTTGAACTACATATCAAGGTTTATTTCCAATATCACCGCTAAAGCTGAGCCTATTTTTAGACTACTCCGAAAAAACAACACCACTCGATGGGATTTAGTTTGTCAAGAGGCTTTTGAGAAAATTAAGCAGTACCTGTCCAACCCACCAGTATTGGTTCCGCCGGTGGCAGGAAGGCCGCTGATTCTGTATATGGCAGTCCAACAAAGCTCAATGCGATGTGTTTTGGGGCAACATGATGATACCGGCCGAAAGGAGAGGGCTATTTATTACCTGAGCAAAAAATTCAATGATTGTGAGTCAAGGTACTCTTTCCTAGAGAAAACTTACTGCGCGTTGGCCTGGACAGCAAATCGCCTCAAACACTATATGTTGAATCATAAGACATGGCTCATCTCCAGGATGGATCCTATTAAGTATGTATTCGAAAGCCCATTCGTGCCAGGAAGAATAGCCAAATGGCAGGTCATACTCTCCCAATATGATATTGTCTATATGACCCGGAAAGCAGTCAAAGGTAGCGTGATCGCTGATCTCCTAGCAGAAAACCCTATCCAGGATTATGAAGCTCTGGATTTTGAGTTCCCTGATGAGCATATTAACGAAGTAGACTGCGGAGAAGAAGAGCTAGCTGATGTATGGGAAATGTATTTTAACAGAGCTGTCAATTTGTCTGGTAATGGAATCGGAGCTGTGTTGGTATCCCCAGAGGGGAAACACTTCCCGATAGCTATCAAGTTGAGATTTGACTGCACCAACAACGTCGCAGAATACGAAACTTGTGTGATGGAATTGCAGGCTGCCATTGAAATAAAAGTCAGGAAGTTAGAGGTATATGGAGACTCAGCCCTGATCATTTATCAAGTCAAGGGAGAATGGCAAACTAAGGATCCGAAGCTAATCCCATATCAGAAGTACTTACTGGAGCTGATTAAGAAGTTTGAAGAAATCTCTTTCACTCACCTCAGTCGAGACCAGAATCAATTTGCAGATGCCTTAGCCACCCTGGCTGTTATGGCTCAAATGGAAGAAGGGCAGACGACTCAGGTATTAAAGATTAAAGCAAGGAGTGAACCAGCATACTACTTCATGATCGAGGAAGAACCTGATGCTAAACCTTGGTATCATGACATCCTAGTCTACATTAGAGCCAGAGAATTCCCTCCAGGGGCAAGCAGAAACGAAAGAAGAATGATTCGGAGATTAGCTTTGGGATATTTCCCCAGTGGAGAAATCTTATACAAGAGGAGCTTAAACGGCGAATTGTTGAGATGCGTAGATGCTAAAGAAGCAAAGAAGATCCTTTTCGAAACTCATGAGGGGAATTGTGCAACCCATGCCAATGGGCATATGATGGCTAAGCAAATCATGCGACGAGGATACTTCTGGATTACTATGGAGAAGGATTGTATTGAGTACTTTCGGAAGTGCCATAAATGTCAGATCTACGCGGACCCAATAAATGTTCCGCCTCACTAATTGTTCAACCTCGTCTCACCATGGCCTTTCGCAATGTGGGGCATTGACGTAATTGGTCCCGTCAACCCTAAGGCATCCAATGGGCATAGATTTATCCTGGTGGCTATCGATTATTTTTCTAAATGAGTCGAAGCGACATCATATGCTCACATTACAGATAACACATTTCTCAAATTCCTCAAAAATAATATCATCTGCCGGCATGGCCTCCCCAATTAAATCGTCACTAACAACGCCAAGAATTTGAATGGTCCGAAGATCCAAAGATTATGTGATCAATACAAAATCCGACATCTCAATTCCTCACCATACCGTCCCCAGATGAATGGAGCAGTGGAAGCTGCAAACAAAAATCTCAAGAGAATAATCCGAGAAATGACAGTCACTTATAAGGATTGGCATGATATGCTTCCCTACGCCCTTCACGCATACCGGACTTCTGTAAGAACATCAACTAGGGCAACCCCATACTCACTGGTTTACGGGATGGAAGCTGTGCTACCTATTGAGGTAGAAATTCCTTCTCTAAGAATTTTGAAAGAATTAGGGATTGATGAGTCGGAATGGATCCAGTCAAGGTTGGACCAATTAAATTTGCTAGATGAGAAAAGGCTAGCGGCGGCATGTCACGGGCAGTTATACCAAAGAAGAATGGCCAGGGCATTTAACAAAGGTGTTCGCTCACGTGAATTTCAACCAGGGGACCTAGTCTTGAAGAAGGTGCTTCCGAATCAAAACGATCCCCGGGGTAAATGGTCACCAACCTACGAGGGACCCTATGTGGTTAAAAAAGCATTTTCTGGTGGGGCATTGATCTTGACCCACATGGAAGGTGAAGAATTTCCAAGACCTGTGAATGCCGACACCGTCAAAAGATACTATGCCTAAAAAAAAAAAAAAAAAAAAAAGAGTAGGGGTGAAAACCCGAAAGGGCGCTCCTAGAAAAATGTGCGAAAGAAGGCAAAAACCCTGGAAGGGCGCTTTCTGTAAAATGAGTGAGGGATGAAAACCCGAAAGGGCGTCCTGAAAGAGCGAGCCAAAAAAAAAAACAAAAAAAAAAAAAAACAAAAACAAAAAATCTAGGGGTGAAAACCCGAAAGAGCATCCCAAGAACCAAAAAATGAGAAATAAGGAAGGGGGCATGAAACCAAGGATGGAAATAAACCGTCACGGCATGAATCTCCGTTAAACAGAGTACTTGAAATAATGGCAGTTAAGAGACTTCAGAGTTAACTACACGGAATATGTGAGATCTATCCTTGTACCTTTTTTCTTTGAAACTGTACCCTTGTTTCTTGAAGCCATAATAAAGTCATCCTTTCACCTCAATTTATCTTTCTCACATTTTAATTTATCTTTTTGCTTTATCTTTCCCGCATACTCACACTCTAATGTTGTTTTCTCTACGCTATTAATCTGTTAAAATTTTTGTCATAAGATTAGGATTTGAATATTGATAACCTCATGTACTTTGCTATGAGATTTGCAGGGAATGGCTAAAAAAAAAAAAAAAAAAAAAAACTAGAAGTGAAAACCTAGAAGGGCGCTTCTAGTCAAATGGGCAAAAGGGAAAGTGAAAACCCGCAAGGGCACTTTTCGCAAAATAAGGAAGTCAAAGGCAGAAGGGGAACTGTGGGAAGCAAATAAGTAACCAAGGACGATGGGTTAAGTCTTGCAACTCGTCCTCCATTAATCGTCTATCTTCGCAATCCTGCTAAGTACACTTCGTCGCAGAGGAACTTCTAGTGTCGAGTTAGACTTGTTTTGTAAGTTGATTTTAATTTTCCTGCATTTTAAATTTCCTGTTAATCAACCTCTGGTTCCTTGATCTAAGTTGATTTTAATTTTCAAGCATTTAAATTTCCTGTTAATCAACCTCTGGTTCCTTGATCTAAGTTGATTTTAATTTTCCTGCATTTTAAATTTCCTGTTAATCAACCTCTGGTTCCTTGATCTAAGTTGATTTTAATTTTCAAGCATTTAAATTTCCTGTTAATCAACCTCTAGTTCCTTGATCTAAGTTGATTTTAATTTTCCTGCATTTTAAATTTCCTGTTAATCAACCTCTGGTTCCTTGATCTAAGTTGATTTTAATTTTCCTGCATTTTAAATTTCCTGTTAATCAACCTCTGGTTCCTTGATCTAAGTTGATTTTAATTTTCCAGCATTTAAATTTCCTGTTAATTAACCTCTGGTTCCTTGATCCAAGTTGATTTTAATTTTCTAGCATTTTAAATTCCTGTTACCAACCTCAGGGTTGTCGACCCAAGTAGGTTTTAGTTTCCTGATTTTAATTTCAAATTTCAAATTCCAATCGTCCAAAATATGGGTCTGAATCTTTATATAATCCCTACACGGAAAATTCTTTCCAGTAGGAATTATGTAAAGAGGGGCAGCTGTCGACACCATATTTTGGCCGATACCCGAAATCAATAAACTTTGAAATCGATCCCCTGCACTGAGTCTCCCTTTGCCAGCCAACCACATTTTTGATCTCTCCTCAAAAGGAATCGAATCAATACTAAGTGCCCATATCATTTAAAGCCTCACCGATCTCTCAAACCAATTCTCAAGTCCCCTGACCAGTCAATTACATTTCTGATCTCTCTTATCAAACGAGATTGAACCAACATTAGGCCTTCATGCCACCAGTCTTATTGCCGATCTCCCTTTTAAAAGTTTAGAAATAATCGTTTGATAAAGTTAAGGTTCCAATCCGGTTTAATGATAATTCCGATCTTAAGTGTTCAAATCAAATTTCCAATTTTAATCAAGTCCTGTTTAGCATTTGTTCTCAGGCGATCTCATGCTTACAATGTTTTTCGACCTCTTACACTTAGATTAATAATCACTTTTAGTTGTTGTTCTAATATGTTCAGACAATCAAGTGCTTATGCAACTTAGGTACTTTCCGATCTCATCCAATCATGGAACAAAAAGGGGAACTTCATTTCATTTCAAATTAAAATTTGTACAAGTCATTCGACTGGAGGATCACCCCCAGCCCGTTCTACATTTTGTTCACCCCCCCTATCACCTTCGGCCTCCTCCTCGCTATCCTCTTCTTCCTGGGGAGCCAGATCCACCATCCAAAAGAAGTCCTCCTCGGGATACCGCTTCCTGAGCTCGGCCAAGAGATCCCCATGAGCGTTCACATAAGCACCGGCCTCCCTTGTCACTACCTCTTCTTCTTTTGCTTTGAGCTCCTCAGTGAGGCGAGTGACTTTGGCATCTCGGAGCGCCCGAACTTCTTCAAGAACATGAGCCTGCTCGGCCAGTTTATCCTCGTAAAATTTCATCCGCCCCTCAATTTTAGATATGTAGTTTTGGGCGGACGAAAGTTGAGATCGGAGGGAAGCAGCTTCCTGACCCACCTTCTCGACATCCTGCCTCAAGCGGTGAGCCTTCTCCCGGATAATATGTTGGTTCAAAAGACTCTCCACGCACAGGCTCATAGTTTGTGTTAGGATATCATCGAGGCTGTTTGGGGTTAGCCTATCCCGATCCTCCCGAAGGCAGATGGAGGACCCTAAGACCTTAGCAAAACCCGGGTTCTCTCGAACCATGCGGTTCTTCTCCAGCGAGTGGATCAGGATTTGGGCGTCGCAGGAAAGGGTCCTCACAGGTGGTTGGGAAGGGCCCCCTTCCGCACTCGAAGCAATTGGAGGGGGTGGTGGCGGCTCTTCTTGACGAGGAGGAGACCGAACCACTTCTATGTCGGGGATCGGCTGTCCCGAGGGTTGAGACGAGCCTCCTTGCATCTCCCCAGGATCATGCCTGGGCGTCTAAAGCAGCTCGGAACGCTTCATCTCCCGCACCTTTCGGGAGACCTCTCTCTTCCGCTTCCGGCTCTCCTTAGAAGCCTCGCCGCTTGCCATACCTGCACAGAGAAAAGGTCAGTGAGATCGCTAAGGCCCAAAGACCAGAGATATAGAAAGTACCAAAGCCGAGGTCAGAGAGCTGGAGCCCGCGTTCTTCCCCAGTGACCAGCTGCATTGTCCAATGATGCAGTTCGGCCGTAACTACATCTAAACAAGAGTACTTCTGATGGGCAGCCTGATCTTTCAGTTCCATCACCATTAGGCCTTCTTCCCTATTCAGGGTGATCCACTTCGGAAATAAGGGACCTTGGTGCAGCAAGCTACGTGGGAAACCCTCAAAGCCGTTCGGAACTTTGCTCCTCAGAATAAAGAAGCGATTCTTCCAATTCTTCAGGGAGGAGGGCAGATCGGTAAAAAGCCCACAATGTGGCTTCGCCTGAAAGAACCAATACTCGTCGTCCTTTCGACGAGTTAGCCTATGTAGTTCGGTGAACACCTTAGCTGTAGGACGGAGTCCTTTGGCTTGGCAAAGGCCTCTAAAGGCTACTAGGATCTGCCATGAGTTCGGATGAACTTGGGCTATGCACACTTGGTGAAATTTTAGAACTTCCTTGAAGAAGTTGTCAAGAGGGAACCGCAGCCCGACTTTTAACTGCTCTTCATATACCATGATCATATCATTCTCTTCGAAGAAGTGATCGACTCGAAGATCGCCGTGACACTTAATGAGCTCGTATGAATCGGGCCGAATGTTATACTCTTGGCTGAACGACTGCAGGTCAGTTTCTTGAAGGATTGATGGCAGCTCGTCCATGGGAAGGTTTTCTCTCCTTGAAGAATGTGTTTGCCTCGAGGATGCTGCTTGACCGCGGGCTGGAATGAAGGTCCTAGGGGGTTCAGATCGCCTGCTTGTTCCGACTACCTCTACCTCATTTGACGACCACGAGACCTGAACGGAAGGGGGGCTTGCCGCTCTCTGACCCTCGGCGCCGCTCATTTTCAAAGAAAAGAGGAAATTTAAACTAAAAGAAAGATCAAAACCCTTACCGGAGTGTGATTGGTGTCGGAAGAACTTGAAAAATGAGAGGATTTTGGAATCGCTCGCGAAAGGCTGAAAGTGACATAAGGAAGCAACTGGCAGACCCGTCCCCTATTTATACCCGTCTGAGCATTTAATGCTCACTGTGTCCCAAGCGGCACATCGGTTAGCAGGATTCGCCAGCCTTTTCTGACACGTCTCGCGAATATTCCGGAGATTCCATAAGGAGATCGGCTAGTTAGACCTCGACAAATTGAGATAGATATTTTGGATCACAGATTGGTTAAGGGTCATTCAAATTAAGAGTCGGATCGGATAAATACTTCAGAGATCGGAAAATAACCAATACAATAATAATAAAATGATAATTGACGAAATAAAAATTTTATTTCCAAAAGGTCGGATTACATCATTTGGGCGATCTCTAGAGATCAGATTACATTAAAAGTCGGATTACATCATTTGGGCAGTCTCTAGAGATCGGATTACATTAAAAGTCAGATTACATCATTTGGGCGATCTCTAGAGATCGGATTACATTAAAGGTCAGATTACATCATTTGGGCAATCTCTAGAGATCGGCAGTACATCTTATCTAGTAAAGGCCTATGTCAAAGCCTAGTCTCGTGGTTGAATCAAAAGATGTGTTTGACCAGGAGACCGGCCGTCAACATCGGATAGATGTACAGCTTAGATGGGGTGACTATGACTCTCATGAAAATGAGAGAGATCGTCATCAATGTTATCGCTCGGAACCAAGCCGCTGTCGGGACACCCAATGTGGTGAAAAGCCAAATGAACTTCGAGGGGCGGTCACCAGTGATAGGAGGGAAATTAGCAGTCTTCTCGCCCGAAATCGGTTCGCCGATTACATCGGTCAACCGATTCAAGGTTAACACGATTGACATTCTCAATCTGGGTCGGTAAATTAGTCCAGTTCTCTCACTGTCATCAGAGGTAGCCATAGTGATCTTCTGATCACTGGGATCGAAAATTTTCAGTCGTTGAACAAGGCGAACAGTCGAAAAAAGATCAAAAGCCGCCATCATGGCCGGAATTGTTAGCGGAATGGGAAAAGTGAGAGAGAAAGAAGAAAAATGAAATGCGGGAGGATTTCCCGTCGGGGGTATATATAGAGAAGGTCTGAGCATTTATTGCTAGCAGAAAACGAAGCGGACGTCTCGAAAACCGAAGGAATAAATGCTTTGACTGAACCAAACCAGGTAAAGGAGAAGACTGGAGTGGGAGAGATCGAAAGAAGGGGGCCTGGCATGAGAGATCGGAAAAGGATTGTATTAGAAAGATCGGAAGGAAGAGGAGATCAGAAAGCAAGGAGAATAAGACAACTTCCAATAACTATCATCATAATCAGAGTCGAGGTAGTTAAAGCGTTGCAGACGAGATCTCCACCGCACGCCTCATTTGCAGAATCACCCACATTACTAACAGGTGCCAGAGTATGTCATGACAGTCCTGTACATCCCAATCTCCGCCGTTGATTTTACTTGTAAGGACGAGCCCGGAGCCCTTGGATCAAAGAAGAAGACGACAAGACCGGCGCCTTTTATTCCCAGCCCTCGGATCGCCCTGGACAAGAAAATTTGGGACCGTCGGATTAGAAGAGAAAAGGACAAATATTCTGAAAAGGATCTCAGCCGTTCATTTTGATTCTCTTTAATTCTCAAGCATCAGATCATGTCCTTTAAAATCCAAACCTTCCATCTCCCTCAAAGAAAATCCTGACCCTTCATGGGGAGCACCCGGTCCCTATAAATACCTGCATGAAAACTGTTGAAGAGAGGACAAAAAAAAGAAAGGTGGTGACTATAGCGGAAAGGCTCTGAAACTTAATTCAGTTTTGCCACTCTGCTATTTTTAAGCTAGAAAAACTTCAGAAACCAGTTTTCTAAAGTATTTTCTTTGAAGGAGTGTTGGACACTGGAACTCTTGATTTTCAGTTTGTTCATTGCTCTGCGTTTCAGTTCTGTTTTCATCACTTTTATATCCACTTCTATTTTCCAAGCTCAGTCTCATTCATTATCATTCCATCCGATTACGTTCTAACTTGGTATTCCTCATTTCAAGACAAACATTGAATCCCGGACTACTAGCACGCAACTCTGCAACATTCGTGGCTCCATAGTTAGTTTAATAGGTTCAACTTCCTACAGGTGAGTGTCTGAACCGTTGTCCTATCCAGTGTTTGCCTTTATTTTCTTTCTATTTATGCTCGTAATTTTCGTTAAAGTTTGTCTTAAGATCCCACGTAGGTGGTTATTCTCATAAGTTTATCTTTCGATACAACAGTTCATGTTATCTAGTTATTCTTGGTCTTTATTTATCTCCTAACGTGGGTATTCTGGTTACGGGTAACATATAGGTGGTTAGATAAAATGCTGGTAGCCGTATCTTAACACGAGTTTTTTTTTTATATAAAGAAAGGGTTCAGATAATAAATTGGAGAAAATTATGAAGACGAACCACTAGGCTAGCTCAAGAAGACGACTAGATATAGAGAGGGGTCGGAGTAAAATTGAATTTCAGACTAGCAAATAAAGGAGAGCGGATACTACTTGTCTAAAGGTACTGGTAGACCGATCACATAAGAGATCGGTAAAAATTCAGTCTGATATTCCCTATCTAGTCACAAGGTACCGATGAGTTTAAAAAAGCCTAATCCAGGTCCCCAATGTCTTTGGATGCCAAAACCCTTCGCTTAAGGTAGGGTCCTTGTGCGATACGATTATAATTAAGTTTCAAGAGGACCGGGGAGAGTTCCTACCCGATCCTCATCCAAACCAAATAGGAGATCAGAGGAGAGTTCTTATCCGATTCTCACTCAAATTTTAACAAAATTTAAAAGAGATCGGAGGAGAGTTCTTATCCGATTCTCGATCTAAATTGCAACAAAATTTAAAGGAGATCGGAGGAGAGTTCTTATTCGATTCTCGATCCAAATTCTAATAAATATTTAAAAAGAGATCGGAGGAGAGTTCTTATCCGATTTTCGAATCAAATTCTACCAAATACATAGAAGATCGGAGGAGAGTTCTTATCCGATCTCCAATCGAAATTGTAATCTAAAAGAGATCGGAGGAGAGTTCTTATCTGATTCTCAAATCGAATTCTAACAAATATGCAAAGTAATCCTACAAACGAAAACCGCAATACAACACCAATTCACTAAGGTTGTCTCATTTACTTATGTATCTGGGTAATCCGAATTAGTGAAAAATCAAATATTCCTTTTTATCAAAGGATTAACATTTTCATTCGAACCCCCCTAACTATTGATTTTAATTTATAAAGAACGTAAGGTTAAATATGCTCACCCTCATTGAGGGACGAGGTGGGGTGCCTAACACCTTCCCCACCCGTTTACGGACCCCGAACCTAGAATCTCTGTATTTGAAGTGGTTTCGTTTTAATTTGCATTTGAAAAATGGTTTTCTTCAATTTCCCTCAAAATTAAAGTGGCGACTCCTCACTCTTTCCCACTTCGGTGAGTGTTCGTCCAGGCGACCGCAAAATACCTTGCGACATTGCTCTGTTCTACTTAGATCTACTAATCTGCAATCTTGTGTTCATGAGCTCTTCGCTTCTTCATCTGCTTCAATTCATACGATACGTCTGAGTTTGATCCGAGGCTTGCATTTTTTTTTTTTAAGGCTTGCATATCTGTTGAGATTGACATGTATTTGATGCATTTGAGTTAATTGATACAATTTTTATTTTTAATCTTTGTTTCCATTCTGTGTTTGTGATTTTGCATTCATGAATTGAGAATTTTTTTTTTTTTTTTGGGAGGAGTCGGCTCTGCAACCATGCATCGGAAGTGTTTCAAAACCAATCATACCAAACTGAACTGAACCAATTTTTTTTGCTTCAGTTTGATTCAGTTTTACTATTAATTTGGTTTGATTTTGGTTCGATTTTGGTTCATAAAAATATTATTTTCAGTAGTTCGGCTTTTACAATTTGGTTCAATTCAGAACCGAATCGAACGATTGCACACCCCTATACAAGCAACCATGAATTTTGATGATATGCACTACGTTGGAAAGGGTGGATTTGGAAAGGTCTATAAAGCTAAGTTGCAATCTAGAAATACTTTAGCTGTGAAGAAATTCAATTTACTAAATCATGGTGAGACAACAGATCAGAAAGAGTTTTTAAATGAGATAAGAGAATTAACAAAGGTAAGACATCAAAATATTATGAAGTTCTATAGCTTTTGCTCACATCCAAGACACTCATCTTTGGTCTATGAGTAGCTGGAGATGGGCAATCTAGCCACAATGTCAAGTAATGAAGAAGCTACGAAAGAATTCGATTGGGATAAAAGGTTGAATGATGTGCCCCAATATGGCACACACATAGGCCAATTTCTTGCACACCATGGGCTAAGTCAAGAATGGGCTAGGAAGTATGCTAGAAGGGGGAGGAGTCAAAGTTCCACCCAATGGAGGTACAAAGTTCATCGCCTTCACAAGAGGAAATGGGAAAAATGACTAATGCACTTGTGCAAGAGGGAAAGCAAGATAGCTCTATGGAAGCATGTGATATGCAAGAAGAAAAGGTGCTAAATCTGAATTCATGCATACATAATAAACATGCAGTCATAGAGGAAGATGTTATTCCTTCAATCTTGATTCTAACAGCCCAAGAAGAAGAAGCCTGATGAGAATATAATTTCTTCTTCACTAATCATTCACAATGATGTTGCCTTATCTTTGCCAAAATGCAGGTCCATCAATGGCGAAAAATTTCATGATATGATACCTTTATGTGTATATCAACTAATCAAGAGTTGTGCATGGCAATCAACCTTTGTTCATGGTGCCATCATTATGTTTGTCTCTTTCAATCCATCACAAGTGTGCAAGAATCAAAAAGCCTTTTAGCAAGTTCAAGAAGGAGAATTTGATGATGAACAAGGTGTCAAGAAAGGGGGGAACTCAAGATTCAAGTAATGCAATTTTTAGTTGTAAAGCATTGGATTTGAGGACAAATCCTTTCCAAGAATGTGCCTCAAATATGGCACACAAATAGGCCAGTTTCTTGCACACCATGGGCTAAGTCAAGAATGGGCTAGGAAGCATACTAGGCATTTAAAAGAAAGAAAATTGGGCTGGAATTATGAAAATAGACTTAATCTATTTGGAATTAAAAGAACGGGACCTAAAAGAGGCCCAATATTGAAATCCTTAGTTAAGTGGCTTGGTAGCTTTGGAAAGATACATGGGGGCCCAAGAAAGATCCATAGGTGTGTGGCAGCCAAGAGGGATCCAAAAGTGACATTTTGAAGAAATCCTAATCATTTATGCTTCTAGTCTTTATTTTATTTGAAGTGTCTTAGTTATTTCATGACTCCTAATTTGCTTAGGTTGTTGTTTTTCTAATTCTTGTTGAAGTAGGATTAGTTTTGCTCTGGAGAGACTATAAACAGTCCTTGAGTCCATTAGACGTGCATCTTGATTCAGATTAATAAAATTGAGCTTTCAAGTTATTCTTTTATTCACTTATCTCTTTCTAAGAGAGGCATGAGTTTGAGAGACTTATCACCATTGGTGTAGCATCTTGTTCTTTATTGTTCTTTCTTTCTTTGTGGTGCTTTACTTATCAAAAATTGAAGGTTCAAGATCCTTGCTGTACTTCATTGGTGGCATTCAACGTGTCCAAAGGAGATCAACAAGTTCGTTTATGTTCTATTTTTATTTTCTATTTTTCTTTGAACATTAATTACAACCTTAGCTTGGGGATTCATTCAAGATTGTGCAAGACTGTTCAAGATCCATCTTGAACGTGTTCTTTGAAGGAGAAATCCAGATCTAGAATATTTTCACCATTGGCACAACATTCCAACCGAAACCCTAATTGGTTTCAATCAAATGTTGCACATCCAACCCTGGCATGCACTTGAATTCTTTGTTTCAATTACTTTGTTTTACTTTGTTTTGTGTTGTTTGGGATTGTTTAGAATTGCTAGAGTTTTTGGGCACAAATTGATCTTGGGTTATTAGTGTTTTAGAGTTACAATTATGCAAGTTTGGTTATTTACTTGTTGGCCGAATTGCTTTGAATTATTTATTCTATAATTTTGGTTTTGTTAAACCTCAAAGCACAGTCATTGAATGTCATAAAGGGTGTGGCAAATGCCTTGTCATACATGCACCATGACTGCTTACCACAAATTATTCATAGAGACATATCAAGCAAGAATATTCTACTGGATTTAGAATTTGAAGCTCTTGTTCCAGACTTGGTCATAGCTAAGCTTCTCAATCTAGACTTTTCCAATCAATCTATGCTAGCAGGCACATATGGATATATAGCAACTGGTGATGTACTGTGTAGTTACTCCTCTAAATATTGAGTTCGTATTATAAATTATCTATTATAACTAAATATTTGGCATTACAGAACTTGCCTACGTAATGAAGGTGACTGAAAAATGCAATATATATAACTTTGGAGTTTTGGCATTGGAAATCATCAATGGAAAGCATCCAGGTGATTTAATCCCAAGAATTTCACACAATCTGCAGACATTGAGGTAGAGATGAACAATAAATTGGACCAAAGGTTATCTCCTCTGACACATGAAATTGAAGACAAATTGGCGTTCACCATGACTCTAACATTCTTATGCATATGTATGAACCCACAATCCCAGCCAGCTATGCAGTTTGTTTCTCAGCTCTTGTCAAACTAACTTTATTTTTCAGAGCCGTCACTGCCTCCCGTGCTAAGCTAGGTGAAGTGCAATTGCTAGGCAGCTGCTATCTAATTCCTGCCCTTCATAGCAATGCACTTACTTTCATAAAGAATAATTAGTGGTTGCTATCTAAACCAAACTAAAACCAAAGAGACCTTACGATTTTAATTTCAGTTCCTTTAGCTCTTAAATCGAAATAGCGATTTTAATTTAGAATCAATTTGAATAGATCCTAACATAAGTTAACCTATGTGAAAAGAAACGTGGTTAATGGAAGTGCCCAATGACGTCATAGGATTGAAGTGGGTGTTTCGGATAAAGCAAAAGCAATGTGGCTCTATTGACTATTACAAAGCGCATCTTATTGGTAAGGACTTTCATCAGCGCCCTAGCATTGCTTTATGGAGACTTTTTCCCTAGTTGTCAAAACCACTAGTATCATAATAATTCTATCTCTTGCAGTATCAAATGGATGGGACCTTTGCAGCTTAATGTTTCTAATGCTTTTCTTCATGGTGATTTTGACAATGATGTGTATATGGTTTAGCCATCTAGCTTTATTGATCTTGATAAAAAAAACTATGTTTGAAAATTTTACAGGTCGTTGTACGGTCTTCGCCAAGCACCAAGTCAGTGGTATAAAGGGCTTGCTGCAAAATTGTCATATGTTGATTTCAAGGTGTCTAACGTCGATTCTTCTTTGTTCTACTCCTCCACGCCTACTTGTCAGGTCTATTACTTGGTACATGTGGAAAATGTTATGTTGACCCCGTGTAGCTCAAAATGAGCATTGATTTTGATGACAATAAAACTCAAATAGAATTTATCTAACTCAATTTTAAGTGATGTGTAGATTCTTTCTCTTATTCATGAAGATTCTTTGAGGTTGCATCTAAGGAGGAAGAGCACTTAAAGGCATCTCAAGATGAATCAAAGTTGAGAAAGAACAAGATTATGAAAGCTAAAACTCAAAGTAAAGGTATGAAAGTTATAGAGTTAGGAATTGAGTCTTAGGACTTGTGTAAAAAGAATATATGAAAGTTTTAATCAATTGAAGCTCAAAAATTAATTTTTCTTTTAATTATTTTATAAAATTTTCTCTGATCATAACCTTGGATATTTCTATTGGAATATATATTTTTCTTAAGATCTAAATTAGATTTTTAAATATTACAATTTGAAATAGGCATCTGGTAAATTAGTTTGCTAACTTGCTTGCTAAAATATTAGTTTGCTAATGTGTTGGCTAAAATTATAGTTTGCTAATTAGTTTACTACTGTCTTAAAAAATTTCATTAGTTTGCTAAATGATCAGAGTTGCTCTACTTCGTACAAAAAGACAAAAGAATAGCTATTTTGCCTAGAACAGAGTGTATAACGTTCCAAAAAGGTTTCAAACAGTTAATGATTTGGGACTATAAATACACCTTCTTTACTTTATTTTACACTTGATGAAAGCTTACAATTGCACTCCAATCTTGATTTTTTATTTATTGCTTTCATTCAAGAGCTTTAAAGTGTTTGAGCTACCATTGGCAAATCAACTCATCTCTTCTTTATAGTTTGATTTGTATTGAGTGAGAGTGAGTGTTAAAACATTAAATTGCATTTAAGAGAGGTTGTACAAGCACCTATTGAAGCTTGAGAGTGTGAGTGCTTGAGATAGCACTTGTCTAAGGGTTCAAGCTACCTTGGTAAAAGCTTGGTGTTGAAAGAGTTGTAAAGGGCTTTTGGTCTCTTGCCTTTAAAAGAGCAAATAGTGGAGAGAAGACTCAAAGAGGGTTCTTTGAGAGAGTGGATGTAGGCTAATTAAGCCGAGCCACTATAAAAATCATTGTGTTTGATTTCTCTAATCTTAATATCTTTACTTTTGTTTAATTTAAATTTTATGCACATGTTATGTTAAAAATTGCTATAAATATTGATTGAGGCTCAAATTGCAATTTAGGGACACATTCTTGAAACACATATCACTTTCACTATATATACAGGAGCACCTAGTTGAACAAAGCCATGGCTACAAGCAAGGGCTAAAAATTTGGTTAAGTCCAATTCACCTCCCTCTTGGACTATTTTGGGACAACATGTTATCTTAACTGGTAGCTCTAGTACACATTTGCAATAAGTCATTCGCTCTCTCCAACATGACTTTATGCTAAAAGATTTGGGCACTCTTGACTACTTTCTTGGTATTGAAGCAACTCGTAATTCCAAAGGTTTGCTCCTCACACAAACCAAGTACATTCTAGATCTTTTAACTGAAGCTAGCATGGATCAGTGCAATGAGATATCTACTCCAGCCAACACTAATGAGAAACTCAACTTGGTAATAGGCGAACCAGCAAAAGACCCGCACTTGTACTGCACAATTGTGGAGGCTTGCAATATTTATCTCTAACCCACTTAACATATCATTTCAAGTGTATAAAGTGTCACAGTTTGTCCATAATCCTACTGAGACTCATTGGGTAGCAATGAAAAGAATTCTATGATATCTTAGAGCAACAGTGCAATATGGGCTTCTTCTTTCCAAGTTGGTTGGTTTTGCACTTAACATATACAGTGGTTTTGATTGGGCACCGATTGTGGATGACTAGAAATCAACATCTAGTTATGCCATTTTCACAGGAAATAATCTCATCTCTTAGTTCACAAAGAAGCAGAACACTGTAACCCATTCCTTGATTGATGAAATACCACACTGTGCAGCTACAAGAAAAGTCATATGGATCCAATATTTGCTTTGGGAAATATCAAATACTTCTCCTATTATACCCATCTTGTGGTGTGATAATGTAGGGGTAACATATCTTTCCACCAACCCCTGTTTCATGCATGCATGAAACATATATTGAAGTTAAGCATCATTATGTTTGTGGCCTAGTCTCCTTCCGTCAACTTGAAGTCTGCCTCTTATCCTTTGAGGACCAACTAGCCGATATTCATACAAAAGCGTTGTCTGGATAGCATAATCAACAACTCACTACTAGACTAACAATTCAACCCCATCCGAGATAGAATTGTGGGGAGTATTAAAGATATTGTACATGTATATCCTGTATGCTCATCTGTTGTTAAGTAGTTGTAGATGTATCAAACTCTTCTATTGTAGAGAGTTATCCTTCTCTGTACAAACTTGTATTTATATCAGCTTAATAACAGTCTAAACCAAGATTGGTTTTACCATATCAATATATATTTGAATGTAGGCAAAAAGTTTTAATACTCTATAAATCTTTGGAAAATGAAAAATAATGTACAACTTCTTGAGACCTTACTTCCAAATGCTTTATCTTTTTAATTTCAATTTTAATTTTAGGTTAAGGCATAACCCTTATTTTATGTAATTCATACATGACAAATAGAGTAGAAATGCTTATGAAGTGTTTGAAGGCGCAATTTGTTCAACTTCCAAATTGCAATTTCAACTTCCAAATTGCAATTCATATACACTTCCTCACCTTTACCCAAAAACTTCAATAAATGTGCTTTACAATCTAGTCCATAGACCATTTACCTTACAATTTCATCATGACAATGTTTTTCCATCTAACATTATTTCAACAAACCAATTATAATTTCAAATAAGCCATTAGTCTAGTCAATAACAATGAAAGTTTTTATTTTTTTTTTTTCATCAATTAAGATTTGACTGCACTAAGGGTTATTCTAAAATTATTTTTTAAAATCATAAATATATCAAATCGATCAATAAGGAGAAATATACCTTAAAAGCAATTCAGAGAAAAGATTTAATTTTAATACATGTATATTGATATAAATATATCTTGATAAAAGTATTAATAAAAACAATAATGAGTAAGATATCTATGAAAATTATTATATATATGTACTTTTTAAAAGAAACAAAAATATTTTTAAAAAATTCAACTATTTAATTTTGTCAAAATTAAAATCAAAACCTAAACCAAACTGAAAGTAAAGAGAGCTTATAGTTTCAATTTCAATTTCTTTAACTCTTAAATCAAAATTGCTGATTTTGATTCATAATCGGTTAGGTTAGCCTACGTAAAATGTATGACACGTGGTTAATGAAAGTGCCCAATAATTTGGATCCCTTCATCAGACAAAATTTTAATACCATGATTGTTAAGGTGTTTTCTTATTTTTATTTTTTAATTTTTAATTTTATTTTTATTATTAAATTAATTTTTATCAAATTATTCATGATAACTATCAGTAAAATAAAATTTATTTTATAATAAATAAAATATCTGATTATTTGATATGACTTTTATAATTAAATATACAATTTAGTCAATATTTTTAATTCATATATTTTTAAATTGATAACCTAATAAATAATCATAATATATATTAATATTTTCAATTTTGACAATTAAAATTAGCCAGATAATCATATTATTATGGAGATTCATAAGTTTATATTGTTTGGTGGTAAAATATTTATATTAACATTTAGAAGTTGAGAGAGTAGTTTATGAAAAGTTATTCCTCCTAATTTTAAATACTAAGTGAGCATTTTAATTATGGTCAATAAGATGATATCATTATTTTTACATTTAACTGCTAATCTAATAGATATTTTTATAGAATACTCATGCTTTAAATTACTATATAAATAGCTAATAATTAACAGTTATTATCTAACCGTTAACAACTAGTAAAACAATTGATAACTACTAAAACAGTTGACAGCTATTATGACAGTTAATATTGTCGAACAGAACCCAAGTCTTATTAGATAAAAAGGTTAATTGAATAACCTTGAGCTTGGAGGCTTGAGAAAGGAACACTAAGTCTAGTCTTGTAATTTAACAGTTGAGTTTTATTAGTATTCAACAGACATTTTTACTAAACACTATGCTTTAAATTATTATCTAAATAACTAATCATTAACAGTTAATATCTAACAGCCAACAACTAGTAACACAATTAATAGTTATTAAAATAATTAACAATTATTATAACAATTAATATTATTGAACAGAGCCTAAGTCTTATCAGGTAAAAAGGTTAATTGAATAACCTTGAACTTGGGGGTTTGAGAAAGAAACACCAAGTCTGGTCTTGTAATTTAACAATCAAGTCTTGTTAGTATTCAATAGTCAATTTTACCAAGCACTCATGCTTTAAATTACTATTTAAATAGCCAACAATTAACAACTAATATCTAATAGCCAACAGTTAGTAAAACAATTGATAATTACTAAAACAGTTAACAACTATTAGAATAATTAATATACAGAACCCAAGTGTTGTTCGGTAAAAAAGGTTAATTGAATAGCCTTGAGCTTGGAGGCTGGAAAAAGGAACACCAAGTCTAGTCTTCTAATTTAACAGTCAAGTCTTGTTTGTATTTTCTATTTTTTAACAAAATTTTTCATTTTTTATAGAAAACAAGAGAGGACATGCAAAATTTGTTTACCTGATTTTCTAATTCAAAAAATAAAAGAAAATTATTCATATATTTCATAATTATAAAAAAAAAAATCATTGTAAAATATATTTTAAAAGTTATTTTATTTTTAAAAATTTTAACCGTGTTATTCATTTATTTTATAATAAAATAATTAATTTTTATCATTACAAATAAATATTTTTCTAAATAATTATTTAATTTTAGTTATATAGAGTTATGGTATAACTTTGATTATAAAAAAGTCATTGTTTTCTATTTAGAAAATAGCTGGAAAACAAAATTTTTGTTATAAAAGAAAACAATGGAAAATCCAAATCTTAATTAAATTTTGGAAAATTAGTTTTGCAATTCTCTATTTGTAAAATTGGCACATGTGAAAGCAAAACTCTATTTTCTAGTTTTAAAAGAAAAATTTTTTACAAAACTATCTTAGTTTTCCACAAGTAAATAAGTCCTTAGAGTGACTGGATGGAGAAATTTTAGAATATAACTGTTGTATTATAATAATTTATCATTGTAGTCTTTGCGTGAATCTCATAATAATCAACTATTAAAATTTATCATTATACAACACCAAATAATTTTCCAAGGGGTCGTCAAAGAACAATGAAGTCAAGGCTTGCTAGTATTCGCAGTGCTAAAGAAGGCATTTGAGCAACCTTGTCCAAGGGGGAGCTTGTGAAAGGAACACTGGGTCAAGTCTTGTTAGTATTCATAGTGCACTAAAGCTATATATATATATGTATCCATGGAATTCTGAAATGTAGAGTAAACAACTATGGCAAGATTGACTTTGGAGAATCTACCTTCCCTTGTTTCCCTTGTTCTTTTCTTTCTGTTACATTTTTCGCATCATGTTGCTTCAGACTCTACTGATGAAGCAAATGCTCTTCTCAAATGGGCAGCCAGTCTTCAAAACCAGGAACAGTTCAACCTATCTTCATGGCCTCTACTTCCAACAAATGCCACCAATTCCAAACCAAAAACAAGCCCGTGCACTTGGCTTGGAATTTATTGCAACCGTGGAGAAAGGCTCTTTCGATTAAACTTGACAAATGCAGGTTTAAACGGTATGCTTCACGACCTTTCTTTCTCATCCTTTCCTGATCTTGAGTTTATTGATTTCAGCTCCAATGGACTTTTTGGTACGATCCCACTTGAAATCACTCAGCTTTCCAAACTCAGATATCTTGATTTATCAAATAATCAGTTATCAGGGATAATCCCGTCAGGGATTGGCCTCCTAACAAATCTTGAAACCCTGCACTTAGGTGAAAATGAACTAAATGGTTCAATTCCTGAAGAAATAGGTCAGTTAAGTTCCCTTATTGAGCTTTTCTTGTATAGCAACTATCTAGACGGTCATATTCCTGTTTCACTATGCAATTTGACCAAGATGGTTGCATTACGCCTCTATGATAATCAATTTTCTGGTACTATTCCTTTGAAAATGGGAGACCTTGCCAATTTGGTTGAACTTTTCATGGATTCCAATAGCTTTGAAGGTCCTATCCCTTTCACTTTTGGAAACTTGACAAAGCTAACTTATTTGTTCATGTATCAAAATCAACTTTCTGGTTCTATTCCCCCAGAAATTGGAAACCTGAAGTCTCTCAACTGGTTAAGCCTTTTTGGAAACAATCTTTCTGGCCCAATTCCAAGGTCACTGGGTGGTCTGTCAAACCTCACCCTTCTTCATCTTTACAAAAATCAACTCTCTGGCTCCATTCCTGAAGAGTTAGGAAACTTAATGTCTATTTCTGATCTAGAATTGGGTGAGAATCAACTTAATGGTTCTATTCCTTCTTCCTTGGGTAATTTGAGCAAGTTACAATGGTTAAATCTCCGTGCTAACCAACTTAGTGGTTCTATTCCTGCTTCCATGGGAAATTTGAGCGAGTTACAACATTTAAAACTCGGTAGCAACCAACTTAGTGGTTCTATTCCTGCTTCTTTGAGTAATCTGAAGACCTTAAAATTCTTAACAGTCTATGACAACCACTTTACTGGCCCCATTTCCTTGGGTAATCTGAGCAACTTGTTGATTTTGGAACTCTCTAGCAATCGGTTTACTTCTTTTTTGCCTCATAATAATTGCATAAGCGAATCACTTCATGTTTTGGATGCAACAGACAATAATTTGAGAGGTCCAATCCCAGAAAGCTTGAGAAATTGCACGAGCTTACTTGGTATTTCTCTTGGTAGTAACCAACTCGACGGAAACCCATTTGAGGACTTCGTTGTCAACTCAAAGTTACTACTCCTGGATCTAAGTCACAACAAATTTTCTGGTCAGATCTCAAGCATTTGGAAATGGAGGTCACAAATAGAGGCCATACGTGTTGCAGGAAACGATATTATTGGCATGATACCACCTGAGATTGGAAACTTTAAGCAACTACGTGAACTTGATCTTTCTTCAAATCATATATCTGGGAAGATTCCGAATGAACTTGGAGAGTTAACGCCTTTGCTGAAGCTGGCTTTGAATCAAAATCAACTTTCTGGAGCTATACCTTCAGAACTTGGATCTCTGACCAATCTTGAGTGCATGGACTTGTCCACAAACAGATTAAGCGAGTCAATTCCAGAAGATATTGGTGACTTGGTGAAACTACACTACTTGAATTTGAGCCACAACAAGTTGAACAAAGCAATTCCAAAGCAGCTGGGTGAGTTGGTTCACCTCTCGCAGCTAGATTTGGGTCATAACTTGCTGACAGGAAATATTCCTATAGATTTCGCGAAACTTGAGAGCTTGGAGGAACTGATTATCTCTCATAATAATCTCTCTGGTTTCATCCCCAACGCTTTTGAAGAAATGCATGGTTTGTGGAATATCGATATATCCTACAACCACTTTCAGGGTCCAATTCCCAATAGCAAAGCTTTTCAACATGCTTCTATAGAAGCTCTGCGTGGTAACAAAGGATTGTGCGGCAATTTTAGCGGCTTGGACCCTTGCTCGGGGCAAAAACAAGTCTCGAAGAAGGGCACTAAAATTATGCTTATAATTTTACTCCCTGTTTCAGTAACAGGTGCTCTTTTATGTATGTTGGTTGTTCTGTTCTTCAGGTTCCAAGCAAGGAAGAGAGGTTCAAAGAGAGAAGTTGAAATGAATAGTGAAGGGTTGCTTGCCACATCAATTTTTGATGGAAAAACATTGTACAAGGAAATCTTACAAGCAACCAAGAATTTTCATGATATGCACTGCATTGGAGAGGGTGGATTTGGAAAGGTCTATAAAGCTGAGTTGCCATCAGGAAATACTTTAGCTGTGAAGAAATTCCATTCACTGAATCAAGGTGAGACAGCAGATCAGAAGGAGTTTCTGAATGAGATAAGAGCATTAACAGAGATAAGACATCGAAATATCGTGAAGTTCTACGGCTTTTGCTCCCATCTAAGACACTCGTTTTTGGTCTATGAGTACCTGCAGATGGGCAATCTGGACAATGTGCTCAGTAATAATGAAGCCGCAAGAGAATTGGATTGGAATAAAAGGTTGAATGTCATAAAAGGTGTGGCAAATGCCTTTTCATACATGCACCATGAATGCTTGCCACCAATTATTCACAGAGACATATCAAGCAAGAATGTTCTGCTGGATTCAGAATTTGAAGCTCATGTTTCAGACTTCGGCATAGCCAAGCTTCTGAACCTAGACTCTTCCAATCAGTCTGTGCTAGCAGGCACATATGGATATATAGCACCAGGTGATGTACTGTGTAGTTACTCCTCTAAACATTGAGTTAGTATTGTAAATTATCTACTATAACTACATATTTGGCATTGCAGAGCTTGCCTACACAATGAAGGTGACTGAAAAATGCGATGTCTATAGCTTTGGAGTGTTGGCGTTGGAAATCATCAATGGAAAGCATCCAAGTGATTTAATCTCTAGAATTTCATCACAATCTGCAGACACTGAGGTAGAGATGAACAATATGTTGGACCAAAGGTTATCTCCTCCGACACATGAAGTTGAAGACAAATTGGCGTTCACGGTGACTCTGGCATTCTCATGCATACGTATGAACCCACAGTCCCGGCCGGCTATGCAGTTTGTTTCTCAGCTCTTGTCAAACTAACTTTATTTTTCAGAGCCGTCACTGCCCTGTACTATGCTAGCTGAAGCGCAATTGCTGGGCAGCTGCTATCTAATTCCTCCACTTCATCGCAATGCACTTATTTTCATAGAGAATAATTAGCAACAGCTAAACCAATTAAAATTTAAGAAATAATGTTTTTAGTAGGACCTCCATATTTTTTGGTGGGATACACAGTGATTTTTAGTAATGTGTTAATTGAGTGGAAGTATACACTTGAATAAATGTTGGCAAGTAATTTTTGGTTAATTTTTACCAGTATTCTCTCAATCTTAGAGTTTGTTACACTTTCATCCTCAGTTTCATATTGTTACCATAAAGTCCCCCAACTTAAAAAATATTATATAAAAGTCTCTCAATTTAAAAAATATTACATAAAAGTCTCTCACGCTAGAATCCCACACTATAAAATGAAAAGGTCGAGTTTGTTTAGTATTGTTGTTAGAACTGCCATTAAAAAAAATATTTTCTTAAATATGATTTAAATAAATTTAATATGTTTTAGTATAAGAACATCAAAATAAGAAAATAATTTTTTTCAAACTATTTTTTCCAATAGCATCTAAAATTGTACGTTTTTTAAAAAAATGCTTTTTGACATTTGAAACTCAGTGTCAAATAGTTTTGAGAACTTTTTTCTTGTGCAAAAAAATTGGGGTAAGTATGTTAGATGGGTTTTATGATTTTAAAGTTGGAATTTCTTCTTTTTTTTTTTTTTGGAATGATTTGTTATGCTAAATATACCAAATTTATGTGTTTAGTTATGAAATTGCAGATTTCCAATTATTGTATAAATTTCAACAATTATTCCTGAACTTATATAATTGTAACACTACAGTCATTTAACTTTAAAATGTAACATAAAACCCCCTAAACTTTTAAATTTTACACAGTAAAATCCCTTTGACTTTCAATTACTGATTTTTCAGTTAGAAACTGATGTGAATAGCTCCCACATAACGCTTAGTCAATAATTCTTTCTCCTCTCTTATGCAAAGTGTAAAATTATTCTCTTTACATATCAAAATTTATTCTGTTTATAGAGAGAAAAAAGATTTAATTTACACATGGCTTGAGAGAGAAAAGAGAAATACTGACTAAACTCCATGCTGAAACTGTCCAGGTCAGTGTCTAACTCAAAAACTGATAATTGGAGGTTAGAGGGATTTTAATGTGCAAAATTTAAAAGTTGATGGGGTTTTATATTACATTTTTAAGTTGAAGGACTGTAATATTACAACTAGATAAGTTCAGGGACAGTTGTCATAATTTTTCCTGATTAATAGACATGAAGTAGAAATTGCAAGAATCAATTTCATATGTGACAATTTAGTTTCTTTCATTTCTTTTTATCTTACAATGTAGCACTACCACATATTAGATTAGTCGAAGATATGATGAGATTCTGATATGAAATACTTTTATGTAATGTTTTCTTAAGTTGAGGGATTTTATGATAACAAAATAAAAATGAAAGATATAAGTGTAACAAACTCTAAAATTGAGGGATGGCTAGGGAAAATTAATGAAATTTTTAAGCATCTTTTGAAAATGAAAGACAAAGTTTATTTCAACTTTTAGGTTTTCCATCAACACCATTTCAAACAATAACTCTTAGTGACAATTCCATAATATGTATTTGAAGATATCATCCCGCACTTTGGAGTTATAGTGTAAAATCAGTCAGTTCGATTAGGATTTGAACCAAGTTATACTAACCGAAAAATCAAAAATTAAAACTATAAAAATCAAATAGAAATACTAGAGAGATCTTATAATTTCAATTTCAATTCCTTTTAACTCCTAAATCAAAATTGCGGATCTTGATTCATAATGGATTAGGTTAGCCTATGTAAAATGTAAGACACGTGGTTAATAGAACTGCCCAATAATTTGCATCCTTCATTAAACAAAATTTTAATACTATGATTATTGTTAATGTGTTTTCTTATTTTTATTTTTAATTTTTTATTTTATTTTATTATTAAATTAAATGTCATAAAATTATTCATGATAACTATCAGTAAATTAAATTTTATTTTATAAAAAATATAATTATAATACAAAAATCCGATTATTAGATATGACTTTAATAATTAAACATAGAATATACAAGTTTAGCCAATATTTTTAATTCATAAAATTTTAAATTGATAGCCTAATAAAGAATCATAATATATTAATATTTTCAATTTTGACAGTTAAAATCTGCAAGATAATCATATGGGAGGATTGAGAAGAGAATATATAAGTCAAGATAATCATATGCTTCTCAATTCTTCGAACTTTCCAAGCTTCCTTCCACACTATATTACTCCGGAACTTTACCAAAACCCTTACAATGCAGCAAGAGTCAAATTTCTCTATTTAACACAATTATTTTAACAACTCTCTAAATATATGCATAATAGATAATTATACTTTAATCAATTGAATTAGACATAAAGATACATTAAAAACACTAAATGTGATGAGAGTAAAATTAATAAATTATGCACTTATCACTACTAAAGCGTTAGTCAATAAAATTTCCAACTAAATAATTAGTAGGTAATTCGTGAGCAAATGGTAGGGAACGTGAGAATTAACCATCATTTACAGACTATTATTTAATTGGTAATTACCGATTAATTTAATATAATCAGTAATTACCAAAGAGTAGGTAGTGTTTTTATATTAATTTTTATATTTTGTATTTTTATTTTTTTAAGAAAATTTTTATTTTTATTTTTTATAAAATGCAAGAGAAAACATGAAAATCGCGCTCAATAATTTTCTAATTCAAAAAATAAATGGAAAATTATTCTTATCTTTCATAATTATATAAAAAAAAAAACAAATCATTGTAAAATATATTTTATTTTTGAAATTTTTTAACATGTGTAGTTATTCATTTATTTTATAATAATATGATTATTTTTATCATTCTAAATAATTATTCAATTATATGTATAAAAAGTTACTGTATAACTTTGATTATAAAAAAGGTAATTGTTTTCCACTTAGAAAATAGTTGAAAAACAAAATTTTTGTTATTAAAAAAATAATGAAAAATTCAAATCTTAATTAAATTTTTGCAAAACTGATTTTGTAGTTCTCTATTTGTAAAACTGGCACATGTGAACATAAAGCTCTATTTTAATTCTCTAAGTTAACTTTTGTACCAAACTATCTTAGTTTTCCACAAAGTGAACAACTTTTCAAAGTTTCTATACGCAGAAATTTTAGAATTCAACTATTGTATTATGATCATTCATTAGAGTATGCTTCATTTGAATCTAAGAATAATCAACGGTTAAAATTTATCCATTGTACAACACCAAATAATTTTCCAGGGGCTTGTCAAAGAACAATGAAGTCAAGGCTTGTTGGTATTCGCAGAGCTAAAGAAGGCATTTGAACAACCTTGCCCTACGGGGGAGCTTGCGAAGGGAACACTGAAGTCTTGTTAGTATTCATATAGTGAACTAAAGCTACATATATATGTGTAGATGGAATTCTGAAATGTAGAGTAAACAAACTATGGCAACATTGACCTTGGAG
The DNA here is from genome assembly GCF_030052815.1 of Hevea brasiliensis. Lineage (NCBI taxonomy): Eukaryota > Viridiplantae > Streptophyta > Magnoliopsida > Malpighiales > Euphorbiaceae > Hevea > Hevea brasiliensis. The sequence continues at coordinate 5,490,701 of NC_079505.1, forward strand.
AATCTGCCTTCCCTCGTTTCCCCTGTTCTTTTCTTTCTGTTGCATTTTTCGCTTCATGTTGCTTCAGACTCTGCTGAAGAAGCAAATGCTCTTCTCAAATGGGCAACCAGTCTTCAAAACCAGGAGCATTTCAACCTATCTTCATGGCCTTTACTTCCAACAAATGCCACCAATTCCAAACCAAAAACAAGCCCGTGCACTTGGCTTGGAATTTATTGCAACCGTGGAGAAAGGGTCTTTCGATTAAACTTGACAAATGCAGGTTTAAACGTTATGCTTCACGACCTTTCTTTCTCATCCTTTCCTGATCTTGAGTGTATTGATTTCAGCTCCAATGGACTTTTTGGTACGATCCCACTTGAAATCACTCAGCTTTCCAAACTCAGATATCTTGATTTATCAAATAATCAGTTATCAGGGATAATCCCGTCAGGGATTGGCCTCCTAACAAATCTTGAAACCCTGCACTTAGGTGAAAATGAACTAAATGGTTCAATTCCTGAAGAAATAGGTCAGTTAAGTTCCCTTATTGAGCTTTTCTTATATAGCAACTATTTAGACGGTCATATTCCTATTTCACTGTGTAATTTGACCAAGTTGTCTGCATTACACCTCTATGATAATCAATTTTCTGGTACTATTCCTTTGAAAATGGGAGACCTCGCCAATTTGGTTGAACTTTTCATGGATTCCAATAGCTTTGAAGGTCCTATCCCTTTCACTTTTGGAAACTTGACAAAGCTAACTTATTTGTTCATGTACCAAAATCAACTTTCTGGTTCTATTCCCTCGGAAATTGGAAACTTGAAGTCTCTCAACTGGCTAAGCCTTTTTGGAAACAATCTTTCTGGCCCAATTCCAAGGTCACTGGGTGGTCTGTCAAACCTCACCCTCCTTCATCTTTACAGAAATCAACTCTCCGGCTCCATTCCTGAAGAGTTAGGAAACTTAACGTCTATTTCTGATCTAGAGTTGAGCGCAAATCAACTTAATGGCTCTATTCCTTCTTTCTTGGGTAATTTGAGCGACTTACAATATTTAAAGCTCCGTAGAAACCAATTTAGTGGTTCTATTCCTGCTTCTTTGAGTAATCTAAGGATCTTAAAAATCTTAACAGTCTTTGACAACCACTTAACTGGCCCTATTTCCTTTAGTAATCTGAAAAAGTTGTCAATTTTAGAACTCTCTGGCAATCGGTTTACTTCTTTTTTGCCTCATAATAATTGCATGAGCGAATCACTTCTGGTTTTGGATGCAAGAGACAACAATTTGAGAGGTCCAATCCCAGAAAGCTTGAGAAAGTGCACGAGCTTAGTTACAATTTTTCTTGGTAGTAACCAACTCGACGGAAACCCATTTGAGGACTTTGTTGTCAACTCAAACTTACAATACATGGATCTAAGTCGCAACAAATTTTCTGGTCAGATCTCAAGCATTTGGCAATGGAGGTCACAAATAGAGGCCATACGTGACAATATTACTGGCATGATACCACCTGAGATTGGAAACTTTAAGCAACTACGTGAACTTGATCTTTCTTCAAATCATATATCTGGGAAGATTCCGAATGAACTGAGAGAGTTAACGTCTCTGCTGGAGCTAGCTTTGAATCAAAATCAACTTTCTGGAGCTATACCTTCAGAACTTGGATCTCTGACCAATCTTGAGTACATGGACTTGTCCACATACAGATTGAGCGAGCCAATTCCAGAAGATATTGGTGACTTGGTGAAACTACACTACTTGAATTTGAGCCACAACAAGTTGAACAAAGCAATTCCAAAGCAGCTGGGTGAGTTGCTTCACCTCTCGCAGCTAGATTTGGGTCATAACTTGCTGACAGGAAATATTCCTATAGAATTCGCGAAACTTGAGAGCTTGGAGGAACTGATTATCTCTCATAATAATCTCTCTGGTTTCATCCCCAACGCTTTTGAAGAAATGCATGGTTTGTGGAATATCGATATATCCTACAACCACTTTCAGGGTCCAATTCCCAATAGCAAAGCTTTTCAACATGCTTCTATAGAAGCTCTGCGTGGTAACAAAGGATTGTGCGGCAATTTTAGTGGCTTGGACCCTTGCTCGGGGCAAAAACAGGTCTCGAAGAAGGGCACTAAAGTTATGCTGATAATTTTACTCCCTGTTTCAGTAACAGGTGCTCTTTTATGTATGTTGGTTGTTCTGTTCTTCAGGTTCCAAGCAAGGAAGAGAGGTTCAAAGAGAGAAGTTGAAATGAATAGTGAAGGGTTGCTTGCCACATCAATTTTTGATGGAAAAACATTGTACAAGGAAATCATACAAGCAACCAAGAATTTTCATGATATGCACTGCATTGGAGAGGGTGGATTTGGAAAGGTCTATAAAGCTGAGTTGCCATCAGGAAATACTTTAGCTGTGAAGAAATTCCATTCACTGAATCAAGGTGAGACAGCAGATCAGAAAGAGTTTCTGAATGAGATAAGAGCATTAACAGAGATAAGACATCGAAATATCGTGAAGTTCTACGGCTTTTGCTCGCATCTAAGACACTCGTTTTTGGTCTATGAGTACCTGCAAGATGGGCAATCTGGACACTGTGCTAAGTAATGATGAAGCTGCAAGAGAATTGGATTGGAATAAAAGGTTGAATGTCATAAAAGGTGTGGCAAATGCCTTGTCATACATGCACCATGAATGCTTGACACCAATTATTCACAGAGACATATCAAGCAAGAATGTTCTGCTGGATTCAGAATTTGAAGCTCATGTTTCAGACTTCGGCATAGCCAAGCTTCTGAACCTAGACTCTTCCAATCAGTCTATGCTAGCAGGCACATATGGATATATAGCACCAGGTGATGTACTGTGTAGTTACTCCTCTAAACATTGAGTTAGTATTGTAAATTATCTACTATAACTACATATTTGGCATTGCAGAGCTTGCCTACACAATGACGGTGACTGAAAAATGCGATGTCTATAGCTTTGGAGTGTTGGCGTTGGAAATCATCAATGGAAAGCATCCAAGTGATTTAATCTCTAGAATTTCATCACAATCTGCAGACACTGAGGTAGAGATGAACAATATGTTGGACCAAAGGTTATCTCCTCCGACACATGAAGTTGAAGACAAATTGGCGTTCACCGTGACTCTGGCATTCTCATGCATACGTATGAACCCACAGTCCCGGCCGGCTATGCAGTTTGTTTCTCAGCTCTTGTCAAACTAACTTTATTTTTCAGAGCCGTCACTGCCCTGTACTATGCAAGCTGAAGCGCAATTGCTGGGCAGCTGCTATCTAATTCCTCCACTTCATCGCAATGCACTTATTTTCATAGAGAATAATTAGCAACAGCTAAACCAATTAAAATTTAAGAAATTATGTTTTTAGTAGGACCTCCATATTTTTTGGTGGGATACACAGTGATTTTTAGTAATGTGTTAATTGAGTGGAAGTATACACTTGAATAAATGTAGGCAAGAAATTTTTGGTTAATTTTTACCAATATTCTCTCAATCTTAGAGTTTGTCACACTTTCATCCTCAGTTTCATATTGTTACCATAAAGTCCCCCAACTTAAAAAATATTATATAAAAGTCTCTCAATTTAAAAAATATTACATAAAAGTCTCTCATGCTAGAATCCCACACTATAAAATGAAAAGGTCGAGTTTGTTTAGTATTGTTATTAGAACTGCTGTTAAGAAAAATATTTTCTTAAATATGATTTAAATAAATTTAATATGTTTTAGTATAATAACACCAAAATAAGAAAATAATTTTTTTCAAACTACTTTTTTCAATAGCATATAAAATTATACTTTTTCTAAAAAAAATGTTTTTTGACATTTGAAACTCAATGTCAAATAGTTTTGAGAACTTTTTTCTTGTGCAAAAAAATTGGGGTAAGTTTGTTAGATGGGTTTTATGATTTTAAAGTTGGAATTTCTTCTTTTTTTTTTTTTTTTGAATGATTTGTTATGCTAAATATACAAAATTTATGTGTTTAGTTATGAAATTGCATATTTCCAATTATTGCATGATTAATAGGGATAAATTTCAACAACTGTCCCTGAACTTATATAGTTATAACACTACAGTCCTTTAACTTTAAAATGTAACATAAAACCCCCTAAACTTTTAAATTTTACACAGTAAAATCCCTCTGACTTTCAATTACTGAATTTTCAGTTAGAAACTGAAGTGAATAGCTCCTGCATGACGCTTAGTCAATATTTTTCTCTCCTCTTTTATGCAAAGTGTAAAATTATTCTCTTTACGCATGAATAAGTACTCTGTCTATAGAGAAAAAAATGATTCAATTTACACATGGCTTGAGAGAGAAAAGAGAAATACTGACTAAACTACATGCTGAAACTGTCCAGGTCAGCGTCTAACTGAAAAACTGGTAATTGAAGGTTAGAGGGATTTTAATGTGCAAAATTTGAAAGTTGATGGGGTTTTATGTTACATTTTTAAGTTGAAGGACTGTAATGTTACAACTAAATAAGTTCAGGGACAGTTGTCATAATTTATCCTGATTAATAGACATGAAGTAGAAATTGTAAGAAAGAGACTAACATCAATTTCATATGTGACACTTTAGTTTCTTTCATTTCTTTTTATCTTACAATGTAGCACTACTGCATATTAGATTAGTCAGAGATATCATGAGATTCTGATATGAAATACTTTTATGTAATATTTTCTTAAGTTGAGGGATTTTATGATAACAAAATAAAAATAAAAAACATAAGTGTAACAAACTCTAAAATTAAGGGATGGCTAGGGAAAATTAATGAAATTTTTGAGCCCTTAATCTTTTGAAAATGAAAGACAGTTTATTTCAACTTTTAGGTTTTCCATCAACACCATTTCAAACAATAACTCTTAGTGACAATTCCATAATATGTATTTGAAGATATCATCCCGCACTTTGGAGTTATAGTGTACAATCAGTCAATTCGATTAGGATTTGAACCAAGTTATACTAACCGAAAAATCGAAAATTAAAACTATAAAAATCAAATAGAAATACTAGAGAGATCTTATAATTTCAATTTCAATTCCTTTAACTCCTAAATCAAAATTGCCGATCTTGATTCATAATGGATTAGGTTAGCCTATGTAAAATGTAAGACATGTGGTTTAATGGAACTGCCCAATAATTTGCATCCTTCATCAAACAAAATTTTAATACTATGATTATTGTTAATGTGTTTTTCTTATTTTTATTTTTTATTTTTTATTTTATTTTATTATTAAATTAAATGTCATAAAATTATTCATGATAACTATCAGTAAATTAAAATTTATTTTATAAAAAAATAAAATTATAATACAAAAATCCGATTATTAGATATGACTTTAATAATTAAGCATAGAATATACAAGTTTAGCCAATATTTTTAATTCATAAAATTTTAAATTGATAGCCTAATAAAGAATCATAATATGTTAATATTTTCAATTTTGACAGTTAAAATCTGCAAGATAATCATATGGGAGGATTGAGAAGAGAATATTTAAGTCAAGATAATCATATGCTTATCAATTTTTCGATCTTTCCAAGCTTCGTTCCACACTATATTATTCCGGAACTTCACCAAAACCCTGAAAAATACAGCAAGAGTCAAATTTTTCTATTTAACACAATTATTTCAACAACTCTCTAAATATATGCCTAATAGATAATTATACTTTAATCAACTGAATTAGACATAAAGATACATTAAAAATACTAAATGTGATGGGAGTAAAATTAATAAATTATGCACTTATCACTACTAAAGCGTTAGTCAATAAAATTTCCAACTAAATAATTAGTAGATAATTCGTAAGCAAATGGCAGGGAACATGAGAATTAACCATTATTTACCGACTATTATTTAATTGGTAACTACAGACTAATTTAATATAATCAGTAATTGCCGACTAACCAAATAGCAGGTACTGTTTTTATATTAATTTTTTATTCCAAATAATATAACTTAAAAATAAAATAATGAAAAAAATGGTTACTATTTTATTTAGTCGATATATTTTTAATTTTCAAAGAAAATAAATTATCAACAGGTAATTTTTTATATTAATTATTTCTATTTTAATTGAAGAGCAAGTTTTGTTAGGTAAAAATTGAACAACTTGAGCTTAATTAGGGGCTTGAGAAAGGAACACTGAAGTCTAGTTAGGGGAGAGCAGTTTTCGGTTTAAACCGAAAAATCGAACCGAATAAATTTAATTTGGTTCAATTGGTTTGGTTTTAAAATTCAATCGGTTTGGTTCGGTTTATAATTTTGATAATTTTGATTAATCGATTCGGTTCGGTTATTTTTATAAAAAATCAAAAAAACTGAACCAAACTGAAATTATTAATATATATATATAGGAAATCAAAGAAAATCGAACCAAACTGAATCAAACCGAATCGAACCAAATTAAAATCAAAGAAAACCGAACTGAACCTTAAGATTTTTGAGTTTTGATTTCTATTTTTTTTTGTTTTTATGTTTTATTATTTAGATTTAATATTAAAAATATGAAATTTTATAAATTTCGATTTGATCGGTTTAAAATCGAACCGAACCAATATTTATCGGTTCGATTCGATTTGATTTTCTCTTATTAATCGATTTGGTTCGGTTTTTAAAATTTTTAATTTTTTATTTTCGATTTTATCAGTTCGATTCGGTTCGAAACCGAACCGACTGTTTGCACACCCATAAGTCAAGTACCATAATTTAACAAAGTCTTGTTAGTATTCACAACGGCAGAAAAAGGTAATTCAACGACCTATGCTTGTTTACGTCTAGAAATTTCTATATTTTGCATTTTTTATTTTCTTAAGAAAATTTTTATTTTTATTTTTTATAAAATGCAAGAGAAAACATGAAAATCGCGCTCAATAATTTTCTAATTCAAAAAATAAATGGAAAATTATTCTTATCTTTCATAATTATATAAAAAAAAAAAAACAAATCATTGTAAAATATATTTTATTTTTGAAATTTTTTAACATGTGTAGTTATTCATTTATTTATTAATAATATGATTATTTTTATCATTCTAAATAATTATTCAATTATATGTATAAAAAGTTACGGTATAACTTTGATTATAAAAAAAGTAATTGTTTTCCACTTAGAAAATCGTTGAAAAACAAAATTTTTGTTATTAAAAAAATAATGAAAAATTCAAATCTTAATTAAATTTTTGCAAAACTGATTTTGCAGTTCTCTATTTGTAAAACTGGCACATGTGAACATAAAGCTCTATTTTAATTCTCTAAGAAAACTTTTGTACCAAACTATCTTAGTTTTCCACAAAGTGAACGAGTTTTCAAAGTTTCTATACGCAGAAATTTTAGAATTCAACTATTGTATTATGATCATTCATTAGAGTATGCTTCATTTGAATCTAAGAATAATCAACGGTTAAAATTTATCCATTGTACGACACCAAATAATTTTCCAGGGGCTTGTCAAAGAACAATGAAGTCAAGGCTTGTTGGTATTCGCAGAGCTAAAGAAGGCATTTGAGCAACCTTGCCCTACGGGGGGAGCTTACGAAGGGAACACTGAAGTCTTGTTAGTATTCATATAGTGAACTAAATCTTTGGGAAATGAAAAATAATGTACAACTTCTTGAGACCTTACTTCCAAATGCTTTATCTTTTTAATTTCAATTTTAATTTTAGGTTAAGGCATAACCCTTATTTTATGTAATTCACACATGACAAATAGAGTAGAAATGCTTATGAAGTGTTTGAAGGAGCAATTTGTTCAACTTCCAAATTGCAATTCATATACACTTCCTCACCTCTACCCAAAAACTTCAATAAATGTGCTTTACAATCTAGTCCATAGGCCATTTACCTTACAATTTCATCATGACAATGTTTTTCCACGTAACATTATTTCAACACACCAATTATAATTTCAAATAAAGCATTAGTCTAGTCAATAACAATGATAGTTTTTATATTTTTTTATCAATTAAGATTTGACTGGACTAAGGATTATTCTAAAATTATTTTTTAAAATCATAAATATATCAAATCGATCAAGAAGGAGAAATACACCTTAAAAGCAATTCAGAGAAAATATTTAATTTTAATACACGTAAATTGATATAAATATATCTTGATAAAAGTATTAATAAAAATAGCAATAAGTAAGATATTTATGAAAATTAATATATATATATATATATATATATATATATACACTTTTTAAAAGAAACAAAAATATTTTTAAAAAATTCAACTATTTAATTTTATCAAAATTAAAATCAAAATCTAAACCAAACTGAAAGTAAAGAGATTTGACAGTTTCAATTTCAATTTCTTTAACTCTTAAATCAAAATTGCCGATTTTGATTCATAATCGGTTAGGTTAGCCTATGTAAAATGTATGACACGTGGTTAATGGAAGTGCCCAATAATTTGGATCCCTTCATCAGACAAAATTTTAATACCATGATTGTTAAGGTGTTTTCTTATTTTTATTTTTTAATTTTTTATTTTATTTTTATTATTAAATTAATTTTTATCAAATTTTTCATGATAACTATCAGTAAAATAAAATTTATTTTATAATAAATAAAATTATAATAGAAATATCCGATTATTCGATATGACTTTTATAATTAAACATACAAGTTTAGTCAATATTTTTAATTCATATAATTTTAAATTGATAACCTAATAAATAATCATAATATATATTAATATTTTCAATTTTCACAATTAAAATTAGCCAGGTAATCATATTATTATGGAGATTCATACGTTTATATTGTTTGGTAGCAAAATATTTATATTAGCATTTAGAAGTTGATAGAGTAGTTCATGAAAAGTTATTCCTCCTAATTTTTAGATACTGAGTAAGTGTTTTAATTAGGGTCAATGAGATAATACCATTATTTTTATATTTAACTGCTAATCTGATAGATATTTTTGTCGAATACTTATGCTTTAAATTACTATATAAATAGCTAATAATTAACAGTTATTATCTAACCTCTAACAACTAGTAAAACAATTGATAGCTACTAAAACAGTTGACAGTTATTATGACAGTTAATGTTGTCGAACAGAACCCAAGTCTTATTAGATAAAAAAGGTTAATTGAATAACCTTGAGCTTGGAGGCTTGAGAAAGGAACACCAAGTCTAGTCTTGTAATCTAACAGTTAAGTCTTATTAGTATTCAACAGACATTTTTACTGAACACTATGCTTTAAATTATTATCTAAATAACTAATCATTAACAGCTAATATCTAACAGCTAGTAAAATAATTGATAGCTATTAAAATAATTAACGGTTATTATAACAATTAATATTATTGAACAGAGCCTAAGTCTTATTAGGTAAAAAGGTTAATTGAATAACCTTGAGCTTGGGGGTTTGAGAAAGGAACACCAAGTCTGGTCTTGTAATTTAACAATCAAGTCTTGTTAGTATTCAATAGTCAATTTTACCAAGCACTCATGCTTTAAATTACTATTTAAATAGCTAATCATTAATAACTAATATTTAATAGCAAACGGTTAATAAAATAATTAATAACTACTAAAACAGTTAACAACTATTAGAATAGTTAATATATAGAACCCAAGTGTTGTTCGGTAAAAAAGGTTAATTGAATAGCCTTGAGCTTGGAGGCTGGAAAAAGGAATACCAAGTCTAGTCTTCTAATTTAACAGTCAAGTCTTGTTGGTATTCACAATGCTAGAAAAAAGTAATTCGACAACCTTAGGCCTGTTTACTTATAGAAAACAATTTTTGCATTTTGTATTTTCCATTTTTTAACAAAATTTTTCATTTTTTATAGAAAACAAGAGAAAATTACTCATATATTTCATAATTATAAAAAAAATCATTGTAAAATATATTTTAAAAGTTATTTTATTTTTTAAAATTTTAACGTGTTATTCATTTATTCTATAATAAAATAATTAATTTTTATCATTACAAATAAATATTTTTCTAAATAATTATTTAATTTTAGTTATATAGAGTTATGGTATAACTTTGATTATAAAAGTGGTTGTTTTCTATTTAGAAAATAGCTGGAAAAAAAAAATTTTTGTTATAAAAGAAAACAATGGAAAATCCAAATCTTAATTAAATTTTGGAAAATTAGTTTTGCAATTCTCTATTTGTAAAATTGGCACATGTGAAGAACTCTATTTTCTAGTTTTCAAAGAAAAATTTTTTACAAAACTATCTTAATTTTCCACGAGTAAATAAGTCCTTAGAGTGTCTGGATGAAAAAATTTTAGAATATAATTATTGTATTATAATAATTTATCATGGTAGTCTTTCGCCTGAATCTCATAATAATCAACTATTAAAATTTATCATTATACAACACCAAATAATTTTCCAAGGGGTCGTCAAAGAACAATGAAGTCAAGGCTTGCTAGTACTCGCAGTGCTAAAGAAAGCATTTGAGCAACCGTGTCCAAGGGGGAGCTTGTGAAAGGAACACTGGGTCAAGTCTTGTTAGTATTCATAGTGCACTAAAGCTATATATATATATACATGGAATACTGAAATGTAGAGTAAACAACTATGGCAAGATTGACTTTCGAGAATCTACCTTCCCTTGTTTCCCTTGTTCTTTTCTTTCTGTTACATTTTTCGCATCATGTTGCTTCAGACTCTACGGATGAAGCAAATGCTCTTCTCAAATGGGCAGCCAGTCTTCAAAACCAGGAACAGTTCAACCTATCTTCATGGCCTCTACTTCCAACAAATGCCACCAATTCCGAACCAAAAACAAGCCCGTGCACTTGGCTTGGAATTTATTGCAACCGTGGAGAAAGGGTCTTTCGATTAAACTTGACAAATGCAGGTTTAAACGGTTTGCTTCACGACCTTTCTTTCTCATCCTTTCCTGATCTTGAGTTTATTGATTTCAGCTACAATGGACTTTTTGGTACCATCCCACTTGAAATCACTCAGCTTTCCAAACTCAGATATCTTGATTTATCAAATAATCAGTTATCAGGGATAATCCCGTCAGGGATTGGCCTCCTAACAAATCTTGAAATCCTGCACTTAGCTGAAAATCAATTAAATGGTTCAATTCCTGAAGAAATAGGTCAGTTAAGTTCCCTTATTGAGCTTTTCTTATATATCAACTATTTAGACAGTCATATTCCTGTTTCACTGTGTAATTTGACCAAGTTGTCTGCATTACATCTCTATGATAATTAATTTTCTGGTACTATTCCTTTGAAAATGGGAGACCTCACCAATTTAGTTGAACTTTTCATGGATACCAATGGACTAGAAGGTTCTATCCCTTTCACTTTTGGAAACTTAACAAAGCTAACTTATTTGTTCATGTACCAAAATCAACTTTCTGGTTCTATTCCCTCAGAAATTGGAAACTTGACGTCTCTCAACTGGCTAAGCCTTTTTGGAAACAATCTTTCTGGCCCAATTCCAAAGTCACTAAGTGGTCTGTCAAGCCTCACCCTTCTTCATCTTTACAGAAATCAACTCTCCGGCTCCATTCCTGAAGAGTTAGGAAACTTAATGTCTATTTCTGATCTAGAATTGGGTGAGAATCAACTTAATGGTCCTATTCCTTCTTCCTTGGGTAATTTGATCAAGTTACAATGGTTAAATCTCAGTGCTAACCAACTTAGTGGTTCTATTCCTGCTTCCATGGGAAATTTGAGCGAGTTACAATATTTAAAACTCGGTAGCAACCAACTTAGTGGTTCTATTCCTGCTTCTTTGAGTAATCTGAAGACCTTAGAATTCTTAACAGTCTATGACAACCACTTAACTGGCCCCATTTCCTTGGGTAATCTGAGCAACTTGTTGATTTTGGAACTCTAGCAATCGGTTTACTTCTTTTTTGCCTCATAATAATTGCATAAGCGAATCACTTCATGTTTTGGATGCAACAGACAATAATTTGAGAGGTCCAATCCCAGAAAGCTTGAGAAATTGCATGAGCTTACTTAGTATTTATCTTGGTAGCAACCAACTTAGTGGTTCTATTCCTGCTTCCATGGGAAATTTGAGCGAGTTACAAGTTTTAACACTCGATAGAAACCAACTTAGTGGTTCTATTCCTGCTTCCATGGGAAATTTGAGCGAGTTACAAGTTTTAACACTCGATAGAAACCAACTTAGTGGTTCCATTCCTGCTAGTTTGAGTAATCTGAGGACCTTAGAATTCTTAACAGTCTATGACAACCACTTAACTGGCCCCATTTCCTTGGGTAATCTGAGCAACTTGTTGATTTTGGAACTCTCTGGCAATCGGTTTACTTCTTTTTTGCCTCATAATAATTGCATAAGCGAATCACTTCATGTTTTGGATGCAACAGACAATAATTTGAGAAGTCCAATCCCAGAAAGCTTGAGAAATTGCACGAGCTTACTTATTATTTTTCTTGGTAGTAACCAACTCGACGGAAACCCATTTGAGGACTTCGTCGTCAACTCAAAGTTACTATTCATGGATCTAAGTCACAACAAATTTTCTGGTCAGATCTCAAGCATTTGGAAATGGAGGTCACAAATAGAGGCCATACTTGTTGCAGGAAACGATATTATTGGCATGATACCACCTGAGATTGGAAACTTTAAGCAACTACGTGAACTTGATCTTTCTTCAAATCATATATCTGGGAAGATTCCGAATGAACTTGGAGAGTTAACGCCTCTGCTGAAGCTAGCTTTGAATCAAAATCAACTTTCTGGAGCTATACCTTCAGAACTTGGATCTCTGACCAATCTTGAGTACATGGACTTGTCCACAAACAAATTGAGCGAGCCAATTCCAGAAGATATTGGTGACTTGGTGAAACTACACTACTTGAAATTGAGCCACAACAAGTTGAACAAAGCAATTCCAAAGCAGCTGGGTGAGTTGGTTCAACTCTCGCAGCTAGATTTGGGTCATAACTTGCTGATAGGAAATATTCCTATAGATTTCGCGAAACTTGAGAGCTTGGAGGAACTGATTATCTCTCATAATAATCTCTCTGGTTTCATCCCCAAAGCTTTTGAAGAAATGCATGGTTTGTGGAATATCGATATATCCTACAACCACTTTCAGGGTCCAATTCCCAATAGCAAAGCTTTTCAACATGCTTCTATAGAAGCTCTGCGTGGTAACAAAGGATTGTGCGGCAATTTTAGTGGCTTGGACCCTTGCTCGGGGCAAAAACAAGTCTCGAAGAAGGGCACTAAAATTATGCTGATAATTTTACTCCCTGTTTCAGTAACAGGTGCTCTTTTATGTATGTTGGTTGTTCTGTTCTTCAGGTTCCAAGCAAGGAAGAGAGGTTCAAAGAGAGAAGTTGAAATGAATAGTGAAGGGTTGCTTGCCACATCAATTTTTGATGGAAAAACATTGTACAAGGAAATCATACAAGCAACCAAGAATTTTCATGATATGCACTGCATTGGGGAGGGTGGATTTGGAAAGGTCTATAAAGCTGAGTTACCATCCGGAAATACTTTAGCTGTGAAGAAATTCCATTCACTGAATCAAGGTGAGACAGCAGATCAGAAAGAGTTTCTGAATGAGATAAGAGCATTAACAGAGATAAGACATCGAAATATCGTGAAGTTCTACGGCTTTTGCTCGCATCTAAGACACTCGTTTTTTGTCTATGAGTACCTGCAAGATGGGCAATCTGGACACTGTGCTAAGTAATGATGAAGCTGCAAGAGAATTGGATTGGAATAAAAGGTTGAATGTCATAAAAGGTGTGGCAAATGCCTTGTCATACATGCACCATGAATGCTTGACACCAATTATTCACAGAGACATATCAAGCAAGAATGTTCTGCTGGATTCAGAATTTGAAGCTCATGTTTCAGACTTCGGCATAGCCAAGCTTCTGAACCTAGACTCTTCCAATCAGTCTATGCTAGCAAGCACATATGGATATATAGCACCAGGTGATGTACTGTGTAGTTTCTCCTCTAAACATTGAGTTAGTATTGTAAATTATCTACTATAACTACATATTTGGCATTGCAGAGCTTGCCTACACAATGAAGGTGAATGCGATGTCTATAGCTTTGGAGTGTTGGCGTTGGAAATCATCAATGGAAAGCATCCAAGTGATTTAATCTCTAGAATTTCATCACAATCTGCAGACACTGAGGTAGAGATGAACAATATGTTGGACCAAAGGTTATCTCCTCCGACACATGAAGTTGAAGACAAATTGGCGTTCACCGTGACCCTGGCATTCTCATGCATACGTATGAACCCACAGTCCCGGCCGGCTATGCAGTTTGTTTCTCAGCTCTTGTCAAACTAAATTTATTTTTCAGAGCCGTGACTGCCCTGTACTATGCAAGCTGAAGCGCAATTGCTGGGCAGCTGCTATCTAATTCCTCCACTTCATCGCAATGCACGTATTTTCATAGAGAATAATTAGCAACAGCTAAACCAATTAAAATTTAAGAAATTATGTTTATAGTAGGACCTCCATATTTTTTGGTGGGATACACAGTGATTTTTAGTAATGTGTTAATTGAGTGGAAGTATACACTTGAATAAATGTAGGCAAGAAATTTTTGGTTAATTTTTACCAACATTCTCTCGATCTTAGAGTTTGTTACACTTTCATCCTCAGTTTCATATCGTTACAATAAAGTCCCCCAACTTAAAAAATATTATATAAAAGTCTCTCAATTTAAAAAATATTATATAAAAGTCTCTCATGCTAAAATCCCACGCTATAAAATGAAAAGGTCGAGTTTGTTTAGTATTGTTGTTAGAACTGCTGTTAAGAAAAATATTTTCTTAAATATGATTTAAATAAATTTAATATATTTTAGTATAAGAACACCAAAATAAGAAAATAATTTTTTTCAAACTACTTTTTCCAATAGCATTTAAAATTATACTTTTTCTAAAAAAATGCTTTTTGACATTTGAAACTCAATGTCAAATAGTTTTGAGAACTTTTTTCTTGTGCAAAAAAATTGGGGCAAGTATGTTAGATGGGTTTTATGATTTTAAAGTTGGAATTTCTTTTCTTTTTTTTTTTGGAATGATTTGTTATGCTAAATATACAAAATTTATGTGTTTAGTTATGAAATTGCAGG
Organism: Hevea brasiliensis; assembly: GCF_030052815.1. NCBI lineage: Eukaryota > Viridiplantae > Streptophyta > Magnoliopsida > Malpighiales > Euphorbiaceae > Hevea > Hevea brasiliensis. The sequence goes on from NC_079505.1 coordinate 5,505,785, forward strand.
TTTCCAATTATTGTATGATTAATAGGGATAAATTTCAATAACTATCCCTGAACTTATATAGTTGTAACACTACAGTCCTTTAACTTTAAAATGTAACATAAAACCCCCTAAACTTTTAAATTTTACACAGTAAAATCCCTCTGACTTTCAATTACTGATTTTTCAGTTAGAAACTGATGTGAATAGCTCCTGCATGACGCTTAGTTAATATTTCTCTCTCCTCTTTTATGCAAAGTGTAAAATTATTCTCTTTACGCATGAAAAATTATTCTGTCTATAGAGAGAAAAATGATTCAATTTACACATGGCTTGAGAGAGAAAAGAGAAATACTGACTAAACTCCATGCTGAAACTTTCCAGGTCAGTGTGTAACAGAAAAACTGGTAATTGGAGGTTAGAGGGATTTTAATGTGCAAAATTTGAAAGTTGATGGGGTTTTATGTTACATTTTTAAGTTGAATGACTGTAATGTTACAATTAGATAAGTTCAGGGATAGTTGTCATAATTTATCCTGATTAATAGACATGAAGTAGAAATTGCAAGAAAGAGACTAACATTAATTTCATATGTGACACTTTAGTTTCTTTCATTTCTTTTTATCTTACAATGTAGCACTACCGCATATTAGATTAGTCGGAGATATGATGAGATTCTGATATGAAATACTTTTATGTAATGTTTCCTTAAGTTGAGGGATTTTATGATAACAAAATAAAAATGAAAGACATAAGTGTAACAAACTCTAAAATTGAGGGATGGCCAGGGAAAATTAATGAAAATTTTAAGCCCTTAATCTTTTGAAAATGAAAGACAAAGTTTATTTCAACTTTTAGGTTTTCCATCAACACCATTTCAAACAATAACTCTTAGTGACAATTCCATAATATGGATTTGAAGATATCATCCCGCACTTTGGAGTTATAGTGTACAATCAGTCAGTTCGATTAGGATTTGAACCAAGTTATACTAATCGAAAAATCGAAAATTAAAACTATAAAAATCAAATAGAAATACTAGAGAGATCTTATAATTTCAATTTCAATTCCTTTAACTCCTAAATCAAAATTGCCGATCTTGATTCATAATAGATTAGGTTAGCCTATGTAAAATGTAAGACACGTGGTTAATGGAACTTCCCAATAATTTGCATCCTTCATCAAACAAAATTTTAATACTATGATTATTGTTAATGTGTTTTCTTATTTTTATTTTTAATTTTTTATTTTATTTTATTATTAAATTAAATGTCATAAAATTATTCATGATAACTATCAGTAAATTAAATTTTATTTTATAAAAAAATAAAATTATAATACAAAAATCCGATTATTAGATATGACTTTAATAATTAAGCATAGAATATACAAGTTTAGCCAATATTTTTAATTCATAAAATTTTAAATTGATAGCCTAATAATGAATCATAATATGTTAATATTTTAAATTTTGACAGTTAAAATCTGCAAGATATGGGAGGATTGAGAAGAGAATATTTAAGTCAAGATAATCATATGCTTCTCAATTTTTCAATCTTTCCAAGCTTCCTTCCACACCATATTGCTCCGGAACTTCACCAAAACCCAAAAATACAACAAGAGTCAAATTTCTATATTTAACACAATTATTTCAATAATTTTCTAAATATATGCCTAATAGATAACTATACTTTAATCAACTGAATTAGACACAAAAATACATTAAAAATACTAAATGTGATGGGAGTAAAATTAATAAATTACGCACTTATCACTACTAAAGCGTTAGTCAATAAAATTTCCAACTAAATAATTAGTAGGTAATTCGTAAGCAAATGGTAGGGAACATGAGAATTAACAATCATTTTACCGACTATTATTTAATTGGTAACTACTGACTAATTTAATATAATCAGTAATTACCGACTAATCAAATTGTAGGTAGTGTTTTTATATTAATTTTTATTTCAAATAATATAACTTAAAAATAAAATAATGAAAAAAATGGTTACTATTTTATTTAGTCGATATATTTTTAATTTTCAAAGAAAATAAATTATCAACAGGTAATTTTTTATATTAATTTCTATTTTAATTGAAGAGCAAGTTTTGTTAGGTAAAAAAGTTAATTGAACAACTTGAGCTTAATTAGGGGCTTGAGAAAGGAACACTGAAGTCTAGTTAGGGGAGAGCATTTTTCGGTTTAAATCGAAATTTCGAACCGAATCGATTTAATTCGGTTCAATTGGTTTAGTTTTAAAATTCAATCGGTTCGGTTTATAATTTTGATAATTTCGGTTAATCAGTTCGGTTTTTTTCATAAAAAATAAAAAAAACTAAACAGAACCGAAATTATTAATATATATAGGAAATCAAACAAAATCGAACCAAACCGAATCGAACAGAATCAAAATCAAAGAAAACTGAATCGAACCTTAACATTTTTGAGTTTTGATTTCTATTTTTTTTGTTTTTATGTTTTATTATTTAGATTTAATGTTAAAAATTTGAAATTTTATAAATTTCGATTTGATCGGTTTAAAACTGAACTGAACCGATATTTATCGATTCGATTCGATTTTTTCTTATTAATTTGGTTCGGTTTTTAAAATTTTTAATTTTTGATTTTCGATTTTATTGCTTCGATCAGTATAAATCGAACCGACTGTTTGCACTCCCGTGAGTCTAGTACTGTAATTTAACAATGTCTTGTTAGTATTCGCAACGGCAGAAAAACGTAATTCAACGACCTAGTGTCGTTTAAGTCTAGAAATTTCTATATTTTGCATTTTTTTATTTTTTGAGAAAATTTTTATTTTTATTTTTTATAAAATGCAAGAGAAAACATGAAAATCGCACTCAATAATTTTCTAATTCAAAAAATAAATGGAAAATTATTCTTATCTTTCATAATTATAAAAAAAAAAAACAAATCATTGTAAAATATATTTTATTTTTGAAATTATTTAACATGTGTATTTATTCATTTATTTTATAATAATATGATTATTTTTATCATTCTAAATAATTATTCAATTATATGTATAAAAAGTTACGGTATAACTTTGATTATAAAAAAAAAAGTAATTGTTTTCCACTTAGAAAATAGTTGAAAAACAAAATTTTTGTTATTAAAAAAATAATGAAAAATTCAAATCTTAATTAAATTTTTGCAAAACTGATTTTGCAGTTCTCTATTTGTAAAACTGGCACATGTGAACATAAAGCTCTATTTTAATTCTCTAAGTTAACTTTTGTACCAAACTATCTTAGTTTTCCACAAAGTGAACAAGTTTTCAAAGTTTCTATACGGAGAAATTTTACAATACAACTATTGTATTATGATCATTCATTAGAATATGCTTCATTTGAATCTCAGAATAATCAACGGTTAAAATTTATCCATTGTACGACACCAAATAATTTTCCAGGGGCTTGTCAAAGAACAATGAAGCCAACGCATGTTTGGTATTCGAAGTGCTAAAGAAGGCATTTGAGCAACCTTGCCCTGCGGGGGAGCTTGCGAAGGGAACACTGAAGTCTTGTTAGTATTCATATAGTGAACTAAATCTTTGGGAAATGAAAAATAATGTACAACTTCTTGAGACCTTACTTCCAAATGCTTTATCTTTTTAATTTCAATTTTAATTTTAGGTTAAGGCATAACCCTTATTTTATGTAATTCATACATGACAAATAGAGTAGAAATGCTTATGAAGTGTTTGAAGGAGCAATTTGTTCAACTTCCAAATTGCAATTCATATACACTTCCTCACCTTTACCCAAAAACTTCAATAAATGTGCTTTACAATCTAGTCCATAGGCCATTTACCTTACAATTTCATCATGACAATGTTTTTCCATCTAACATTATTTCAACACACCAATTATAATTTCAAATAAAGCATTAGTCTAGTCAATAACAATGATAGTTTTTATTTTTTTTTATCAATTAAGATTTGACTGGACTAAGGATTATTCTAAAATTATTTTTTAAAATCATAAATATATCAAATCGATCAATAAGGAGAAATATACCTTAAAAGCAATTCAGAGAAAAGATTTAATTTTAATACACGTAAATTGATATAAATATATCTTGATAAAAGTATTAATAAAAATAGCAATAAGTAAAATATTTATGAAAATTATATATATATATATATATATATATATATATATATATATATATATATATATATATATGTACTTTTTAAAAGAAACAAAAATATTTTTAAAAAATTCAACTATTTAATTTTATCAAAATTAAAATCAATATCTAAACCAAACTGAAAGTAAAGAGATCTTTGATTACTTTTATCATTGATCCTTTTACTGTTGGAATTTGGCAAAACTTTCTCCATAGAAAATGTTCCTAATTGTCTTAAGTTTATTCTCCTTTTTGAATCACTCCAATTGGAGTTTTGTAGCTCAAGTTATAGCCAAAATACAGTTACTATTCATGCTGCAGAATTTATTTCTGGCAGATTTATTGATCCAACTTTGTTCAGTAATTTGATCAAGTTAAGTCTATAATTTGGTCTAATTTTCTTCATATGAAATGTTCTACTATGTCTTAGGTTTCCATCGGTTCAAGAATCACGGAAATCGGAGTTTTCTAGAGAGAGTTATAGCCATTGAAACTTTACTGTTCATATAGTAAATCTGCAGTTTTGCAGATTCAGTAAGTCAACTTTGCTCACTAATTTGATTGGGTTAATGGCATAATTTGGGTTGGTGTTCTTCATGAAAGTTTTAGGTCTATATTTCATCTAACCACTGGTAAAATTTCAGGTCATTTTGACCTGCCTAGCTCGAGTTATGACCCAAAAATGATTACTGTTCATGTGTACTGTTTATACTGCAGATTTTCAAGTTTGCTCAGTTTGTTCACTAGGTTTTGGTCACTTTTTGGGCATGCTTCCTAAATGAAAATTGTGTCATTTAGTGCCTATTTTCAGTCCCAATTGGTCCCATACCAATTGGACTTGTAAAATTTCATTTTTGGTCCTTCAAATTTGATTTTTGGTCATGCTGCATACCCAATCCGAATTTGGCTTTGATTTAAACACTTCTAACATACTTAATTAGGTCACAAATGACCATTTCTCACTTCACATTAGGTCAAAAATACTATTTCACCATTTTTCCAAATTTTATCTCCCAAACCCTAGGTCTAAAACCCTAACTTCCATGTTTAGCTCATTTCATGCAATTAAACTATATAAACCTCAACTACACCTTCAATCAAGCTTGCCTACCTTTTTAATTGTATCAAAATCCATCAATTTCAAGTTACCTCTAAGCTGGCTGAATTTCACTATATTCCTAAATATGTTGTTTTTATTTTATTTTCATCAATACTAGTTCACTTCAAGTGCAAATTCATGAATATAAGGAGAATTGAGAGGATTCTTGACTAACCTTTAAGGAAGTATTCCCAAAGCTTCAATTCTTCCACTGTGTTTATAATGGTCCTAAGGACCGCAGCATCACATTTTACGTTTAAAAATTTGAGTTTAAAACGGCTTCGCAGTTGTTCCCGAGAAGGTCACCTATCGCTGTGACTCTCGGCTCGTTTAACTTCTTATGTTCTGTTTTTCTTATTTATACTTAACTAATTGAACATTACTAATTATTTGTGTTTATGGCTTCTCTAGTTGTCTTAAGTGTGGTTCTAATCCCCTTAATTGTCCGGACCAACACTGGTCACCGGAACAGTAAAATATACCAGGCTATACAAATGGGGGTGTTACATTTAGCTTTTGGTCAAAGAAGCAAAATTGTATCTCTATGTCTTATTGCACTCGGGGCAAAATTTCAGGTCATTCCGAATTGTATAGACCAAGATATAGTCAATTTACTAAAGCTGGACAGATTGCACCTTTAGTGCAAAATTTGGTCAATTTTATGTCACTTTTAGTTTTAGCAGTTTTGGCACCCGAAGTTGTGCAAGCTATTTGACTTGATTCTGGCCATTTCTGGGCTTTGGTGTCTTCATAAGAATTGTAGCTCTATGTCTTATTGCACTCGGGGCAAAATTTCAGGTCATTCTGAATTGTATAGACCAAGATATGGTCAATTTACTAAAGCTGGACAGATTGCACCTTTAGTGCAAAATTTGATCAATTTTAGGTCACTTTTAGTTTTGGCAGTTTTGGTACCCGAATTTGTGCAAGCTATTTGACTTGGTTTTGGCCATTTCTGGGCTTTGGTGTCCTCATAAGAATTGTAGCTCTATGTCTAAGCTATCCATGGTAAAAATTTCAGGTCAATTGGACCTGTTTTGAGTGAGTTATGGTCATCCCAATGACTACTGTTCATATGGTCAAAAATCTGGGTTTGCAAGGTTGCCATTCCGGATTTTGTCATTTTTAAGGTCAGTTTCTAGGCAGAATTTTGGCAATATTTCTACATGAAAGTTGGCCTATTTGGTGTCTAGTTTCACCCCCTATTGGCCTCTTACCAATTGGGTTCACAGTTTTGCACTTATGAGCTAATTTAGGTGCTGCCAACATACACAACCTGCATCTGAACATCACACTTCCAATTTTGACAATCCTCCTCCTCCCAATACTTCAACATTTAACCATGGCACTTTTATATATATTGTACACAATTCCAGCAAGCACTTTGGACAGAACACTCAAGTGCTCAATGCACACAATACACCATTCAAGTTCAATATTCACTTCCACCAAAATTCAATATACCTCAATGTCAATATTACACATACACTTCCATATGCTCATACCTCAATATCAACTACACATGCTGCCCACAATTTAATACTATCATATTTCATTAATAAACTTCATATTCATACATACAAATTCATGATATTATAGGCTGTCAAACATGACAGTTTGCCAAAGCATCAAGGTCCCATTTCAAACCCTTAATTCAAGCACTAACATGCACATACTTGAACATTAACCTACTATAACTTCCATTTGAGTTAATCAACCTTAATTCTCATCCATTAAATATAAGAATAAGTCACTAACCATGCATTTTTATGGCTGCCAAAACTAAGGTTCACCAATACTCAATCATTTCTTTAATTTTTCTTAGCAATTCAACTTACCCAAAGCTCAACACAAGGATTAGTGAAGGAAATTGGAAAGATTAAGCACTAACATTTGTTTAGAGTTTGCTAAACCTTGAAATTTCTTCTTTTTCTTACTGCCCAAAGCTTTCCCATGGTGTGGAGACAAATTTTGATGAAGGGAATCTTGAGTTTTAAGTTGAAAATGGGGGAGGATTGAAGCTTTCATGATGAATTCTCATGGAGGAAAAATGGAGACCCATATTCGGCCATGGAAGTGGAATTGAAGAAAATGAAATGGTTTAGTGGAACAATATGTTCCAATTACTTATATAGGTGGCCTAAGATGAGAGTTAGTGGAACACTTAGGAATAATTTAATGTTTAATTAATTAAAGTTTCATTATTTGCACATTTGCCTCATTTCTTCCACTATTTATATAATGTACCACAATTTAATTTTTCATGACATTTTCAAAGTGTAATACCATTTATTTTTAATATACATTGAGGTCAAAAGTCAACTCTAGGTGTCAATTGACCAAAATGCCCATCTTCTGGTTATATTTCGAATTTTTCGGTATTACCGATTTACTCCTTGTACCGCCGATTTCTTTAATTTTCGTTTTCTGTTTATACCGACTTACTAATTTTTCTTTTACATTTCCAATATCAATTACACCTCAATAGACCTTTAATTATGTCTCGAAAATATTTTCCTGAGTTTTCCGCGGTCCAGGGCTAGTCAACGGTCTTCGCCGTAACTTCCCAGTGCGATCACCTATCGCTACGGGTTTGGTTCGTTTAACTTAGTCATATTTTATCTCTTTTATTTTTCCTTAATTTTTCTTATCACATATTTCATTATTTTATACTTCCTCACTGTCATTATAGTATAGTTCTAGACATTCTGACTTTCCGGGGCAGACATTAGCTATCGGAACAGTAGAACGTACAGACTACGAAAATGAGGATATTACAATTCTGAAAGAAGCACACACTAGTATTTATGCTATGCACCTGGGAAGTACAAAAATGTATAATGATTTGAAGCCTCATTATTGGTGGCCTGGTATGAAGAGGGATATACCTGACTATGTGACTAAGTGTTTGATATGTCAGCAAGTTAAAGTAGAACATCAAGTTCCATCAGGATTGCTACAGCCTATAAGCATACCTGAATGGAAATGGAACCGGGTCACTATGGATTTTGTTAGTGGTCTACTTCTCACCCAGAAGAAGCATGATGCAGTATGGGTGATAGTGAACAGATTGACAAAGTCAGCACATTTTCTGCCAGCTAGGACTGACTACTCACTGGAGAAGCTAGTAGAATTGTATATCAGTGAGATAGTTAGACTGCATGGAATCCCACTTTCCATCATATCTGACCGAGACCCAAAGTTTACATCGAGATTTTGGAAAAAGTTGCAAGAAGCCTTAGGCACACAACTCCGTTTTAGCACGGCTTTTCATCCTCAGACGGATGGACAGTCAGAACGAGTAATCTAGGTAAACCTAGAACCTAATTGAATTTTCACAATTTACAAATTGAAATGATAGTAACAATGTGAATTATGTAATAGAACCTGGAGGATATGCTGAGGAGTTGTGTCATTGAGTTTGAGGGGAGTTGGGATAGATATCTCCCACTGGCAGAATTTACATATAATAACAGCTACCAAGCTAGCATTCAAATGGCCCCGTATGAAGCACTGTATGGAAGGAAGTGTAGAACCCCAGTATGTTGGACTGAATTGGGCGAAGATAAGCTAGTAGGACCAGACCTGGTGAAACAGACTGAGGAGAAAGTGAAAATAATCAAAGCAAATTTGAAGGTTGCCTCAAATAGACAGAAATCTTATGCCGACTTGAAGAGAAAAGAGATAGAGTATGCAGTTGGCGACAAAGTGTTTCTCAAAGTCTCACCGTGGAAGAAAGTACTGAGGTTTGGAAGAAATGGTAAGTTAAGCCCTAGGTTTATTGGCCCATATGAAGTCATTGAATGTGTGGGTCCAGTAGCCTACAGGCTAGCTTTACCACCAGAACTGGATAAAATCTATAATGTATTCCATGTTTCTATGCTAAGAAGATATCGCTCAGACCCTTCACATGTCATCTCCATGGAAGAGATTGAAATCCAACCGGACTTAACATATACAGAAAAGCCTATACGGATCCTAGCTCGGGAAGTGAAGGAGCTGAGAAATAAACAAATTCCACTGGTGAAAGTGCTTTGGAGGCACCACAACACTGAAGAGGCAACTTGGGAAAGTGAAGAGACGATGAGGCAATAGTTTCATCAACTATTTGCATCAGGAAAATTTCGAGGACGAAATTTTTATGAGAGGGGAAGAGTTGTAACATCCTCACTTTAGCTAGTCCGTACAGTCTACTATTCCGGTGACCAATGTCTGTCTGGGCAGTTAGAATATTTGAAATTATAATTAGACTAGAGTGGGGAGTTATAAAGAAACCAAATAATGCTCATAAAAATCAAGGAAAATTTTTAGAAATGAAATACACTAAGGTTAAACGAGCCGAAACCCCAGTGATGAGTAACCCGAAGGGGAAGTGACGGTGAAGGCTGTTAGCAACCCTAAACCCGGGAAAACTTCATAAAATAATTTTTGGGACCTCAGGGAAGGATTATTGGGGTTCCCATGACAATAGAATGTTAAGAAAACACAAGGAAAATTTAATCAATCGGTACACACAATTTTGGCTCGTTAAGCCAAACGGAGGGCATTTTGGTCATTTCATCTTCAGAGATGATTTTGGACCAACTTGTTCATTTATGTAAATAAATTATATGACATAAAATATGAATAAATATTGATAAAAAATTATTTAAAAAATAATAGGAAAGGAAAGGAAAGAAAAAGAAAGTAAATTGGATTTATTACCTAATGCTTATGTAAGCATGAGGTAATTAATTCCTTTGGCCAATCAAATTTATGAAACACAATTAAAATACATAAAAGAGGGCAGAAATCTGGAAAAAACTAGTAGCCCTCTCCCTTCTTCAAAGCGTCACCCATGCTCTCCCTCACTCCTCCATTAACAAGCTTCCAAACCTTCATTTTCCCTAGTTTTCTTTCAACAAAAACCCAAAGTGTCAACACAAAACATTGATATTTCATCTTGGTGAAGCTCTTGGGAGCAAAAAGAAATCAAAAGGAAGAGTTCTTGCAAGCTTTGGATTAGCTCCATTAGAGGTTAGTGACTAAACTTGATTTTTATCTTTCAATTCATGCTGAAGGAGTGGTATTTGATGCAAATTTACAAGAAAATTTAGTAAACATCATGTGTATGTCTTGTTTAAAATTCCAGCAGCCTTAAACTTGGTAGGGTTTTGAAGAATTCTTAGAATTAAAATGGTATTGTGGCTGCCCTTAACATTAATCTATTGTTTAGGATAGTGAAAGGTAAGTGAATGTAAGTTTTGGGATGGTTGAGCTAGGGTTTAAGCATGAAATTGAGACTTTGTTCATGTATTTGGTGAAAGAGAGTTTTAATGGTCAATTACTGACCATTTGGCTGTGTGTGAATTAGAAATGAAGTGGTTTGTGTAGTAGGAATTGAAGTTAGTGTGACTGCCCTTGGTGACATCCAGGACTGAGTATGAGTCCAGCAGGTTTGGGCAGCAATAACTGGAGTTGTAGAGGTTCAATTGGTGCAAAGCCAATTGGACATGAAACTAGACACATAATGGCACAACTTTGGTGAAGAAACCATGCCCAGAAAACCAAACCAAGTTGACCTAAAGATTACCCTAATCCGGGTGACCTGCATTCTGCCTGGGTAAAATGACCAAATGAACAATATTTAGTCATTTGGTCATAACTCAGTGTAGAAAGGTCCAATTGACCTGCAATTTTACCAGCAGTAAGCTGAGATATAGACCTACAAATTTCATGAAGCAACCTAACCCAAATTGTAACCATAACATATTCAAAAAGTGACATGCAATTACTGCTCAAAATACTGTAGATTTGGTCAATCCAGAAAATCTGGAAAATTTGTAATCCGGCCAGTTGTGGTTTTTGGGCCATAACTTGAGTTACAAAACTCCAAATGGAGTGATTCAAAAAAAAATGTAACTATACAAAATAAGGAACAACTTTCATGATGACCACTTTACCAAATTCACACTACAAAAATGACTAATGGAACAGTAGACACAAAGCTTGAAATATGAAAATTTTGAACAATTAACATTAAGCTTAGAAATGGTATTGGCAACCAATACCAACAATTTTAGAATGCAAAATGTGGTATGTTGAGAATATTAAAACCAATGTACCTATTGTCTATGCAAAAGTCAACATTTAGTTGACTAATGAAATGCATAGTAACACCTAAACTTAAATTTCAAGAATTATATAAATTAAGAGTGTAACATGCCCTAGTACACCTAGCAAGATTGGTTTGGATAGTTTGGCATGCCAATAGGGTTCTGTTAGCAGTACTGCATATGGCTTCATGCCATTCTGTGTTTTATGGCCTCACGTGCCATTCTGTGACATAATAGCCTTTGGCTACGTTGATTGAGTTATTACATTCGGGTTTTATCGCTGATAATTATTACAGCTTTATTAGTTGTTCTGTTGCACACCGGGAGACACAATGTGACCGATGGTGTGATGGTCCGAGGTACTTAGTACCCAGTGCCAGTTTACCCATTTATCCAGTCCAGTCGACTAGTACGGATTACTAGGGCAATGATAATAAATCTTACCAAATTTTAATCGAATAATACTGCAATAAATATCAGAAATTAAGTCTACCAAAGATGTAAACATACATTCTGCATATTTACCTTATTTTAGTTATTTTACTTTATATTGTCACCACTAAGCAGAATTGCTTAGCGCGTCGCTTTTGCCACGCCGCAGTATCGAGACATAGCCGGGAGCCCAAAGCAGACATCGATCGGTGAACTTTCGAGTGCATCATCGAGTCCGAGTCACCTCACATCTGCAGTGCACTTGGTAGGACATTAGGACTTTGGGTGGCATTTTGTATTTTGTATTTTGTATTAGTTTTGATTGTAATTACAAACTCTTGAACTTATGTGCTAATGTAAAGATACGAAATTTCATGTTATTGAAATTTTCTGTATATTATGTTGAAAAATGAAATGTTGAGAAATATTCATGAATGTACTTCAAGTGATAATGTGAACAAAAAAATTCTGAAAATAGTGTTGAGATTTTGAGATTGAGTTGAGATGTGTGTATAATGGAGTTCTGGATTTGAAAATTTTATTGGAAGTGTCTTTTAAACAAGTTCAGAAGAACTGTTTTTTCAATTTACAGCCGGCACTCTGCCGAATTTTCTATAAAATTTGAGAAAAATTCAGATTAATCAAAATTATAAATAAATGAATTAAAAATGGTAAATTATAATGAAAATATGATTTGGTGCTCCGGCACACTGTGTGGCATATCTTGCTTGGCTACACTGTAGACGGGTAAGGGGTGTCATAGACAAAGTTTATTTCAACTTTTAGGTTTTCCATCCACACCATTTCAAACAATAACTCTTAGTGACAAATCCATAATATGTATTTGAAGATATCATCCCGCACTTTGGAGTTATAGTGTACAATCAGTCAATTCGATTAGGATTTAAACCAAGTTATACTAACCGAAAAATTGAAAATTAAAATTATAAAAATCAAATAGAAATACTAGAGAGATCTTATAATTTCAATTTCAATTCCTTTTAACTCCTAAATCAAAATTGCCGATCTTGATTCATAATGGATTAGGTTAGCCAATGTAAAATGAAAGACACGTGGTTAATGGAACTGCCCAATAATTTGCATCCTTCATCAAACAAAATTTTAATACTATGATTATTGTTAATGTGTTTTCTTATATTCATTTTTAATTTTTTATTTTATTTTATTATTAAATTAAATGTCATAAAATTATTCATGATAACTATCAGTAAATTAAACTTTATTTTATAAAAAAATAAAATTATGATACAAAAATCCGATTATTAGATATGACTTTAATAATTAAACATAGCATATACAAGTTTAGCCAATATTTTTAATTCATAAAATTTTAAATTGATAGCCTAATAAAGAATCATAATATATTAATATTTTCAATTTTGACAGTTAAAATCTGCAAGATAATCATATGGGAGGATTGAGAAGAGAACATTTAAGTCAAGGTAATACGAGAAATTAAAAGTTTATTAGCTGCTAAAATTATCAATTATTTTGGGAGGATTTTAATTGGTAATTTATTTACTGACTAATTAACGCAGATCAATTAGGTTCCTACTAATCCACTTTTAATTAAAAAATGAACAGCTAAATTAGCTACTAAAACGTTAGTCAATAAATTTTCCAACTAAATAATTAGTAGGTAATTCGTAAGCAAATGGTAGGGAACGTGAGAATTAACCATTATTTACCGACTATTATTTGATTGGTAACTACCAACTAATTTAATATAATCAGTAATTACCGACTAACCAAATAGTAGGTACTGTTTTTATATTAATTTTTTATTCCAAATAATATAACTTAAAAATAAAATAATGAAAAAAATGGTTACTATTTTATTTAGTCGATATATTTTTAATTTTCAAAGAAAATAAATTATCAATAGGTAATTTTTTATATTAATTATTTCTATTTTAATTGAAGAGCAAGTTTTGTTAGGTAAATATTGAACAACTTGAGTTTAATTAGGGGCTTGAGAAAGGAACACTGAAGTCTAGTTAGGGGAGAGCAGTTTTCGGTTTAAACTGAAAAATTGAACCGAACCAATTTAATTCGGTTCAATTGATTTGGTTTTAAAATTCAATTAGTTTGGTTCGGTTTATAATTTTGATAATTTCGATTAATCAATGCGGTTCGGTTATTTTCATAAAAAATAAAAAAAAAACAGAACCAAACTGAAATTATTAATATATATATGAAATTATTCAAAATCGGCAGAAAAAGTTAAATCAATCGACCTAGTATTTTCTCTTATTAATCGGTTTTTTTCTTTTTTTAAATTTTTATTTTTTTTTTTTTTTTTATTTTTTTTGTTTTTTCGATTTTATTTTTTACCCATAAAGTCTAGTACCGTAATTTAACAAAGTCTTGTTAGTATTCACAACGGCAGAAAAAGTTAATTCAACGACCTAGGCTTGTTTACGTCTAGAAATTTCTATATTTTGCATTTTTTATTTTTTTAAGAAAATTTTTATTTTTATTTTTTATAAAATGCAAGAGAAAACATGAAAATCGCGCTCAATAATTTTCTAATTCAAAAAATAAATGGAAAATTATTCTTATCTTTCATAATTATAAAAAAAAATAAATCATTGTAAAATATATTTTATTTTTGAAATTTTTTAACATGTGTACTTATTCATTTATTTTATAATACTATGACTATTTTTATCATTCTAAATAATTATTCAATTATATGTATAAAAAGTTACGGTATAACTTTGATTATAAAAAAAAAGTAATTGTTTTCCACTTAGAAAATAGTTGAAAAACAAAATTTTTGTTATTAAAAAAATAATGAAGAATTCAAATCTTAATTAGGGGGTGTTTGGTTTACCTGTTGGGTGCAGCTGATAGCTGATAGACACCTAAACAGGTAAATTGTGGTGTTTGGTAAGTTTAAAAAAATAGAGCTGATAGCTGATGGGCAACTGATATGATACCCATCACCGTTTCTATCACTCTATTTTTAGATTTTTTCATCAAATGATAAATGATCTGGTTTTATTTTTTATTTTGACCATATTATCCTTTTTTATTTAACTTGAAAATTAATATTATTAATATTTTTATTTTTTTTATTTAAAATTTTAATATTTTAATTAACATATTTCAACTTTGTTAAAATATTTTTTATTAATAGCATAAAATATAAAATATTTATTTATATCTAAAAACTTAAAATTAATTATACATTTTTCTATTAACAATAATAATTATTTTATTATTTTATCTATATTTTTAAAATTATTTAATTATCTTAAAAAATAATTATTTTCTTATTTCAATAATAAAATAAATGATATAATATAAAAGATTAATAATTATATATTTATTTAAATAATATAATATATTAATTTAATAATTATATATTTAATTTAATAATAAAATAAATAATATATTGTAATAAATTTATAATTTTATATTTATTTAAATAATAAAATAAATTATATAATATATACCCTTATTAGTCATTTCACATTATTAAAGAATAAATTAAATATAATTTTACCAAACACTTAATATAAAATAATCATATATCGCTATCGGTTATCACTATCGATGATAAAGAATATTATGACTATATAAGAATATGTATTATTCATTATTAACAGTAATATCATTCAAATATTAATCCAAACAGGCCCTTAAATTTTTGCAAAACTGATTTTGCAGTTCTCTATTTGTAAAACTGGCACATGTGAACGTAAAGCTCTATTTTAATTCTCTAAGTAAACTTTTGTACCAAATTTTCTTAGTTTTCCACAAAGTGAACAAGTTTTTAAAGTTTCTATACGCAGAAATTTTAGAATTCAACTATTGTATTATGATATTCATTAAAGTATGCTTCATTTGAATCTAAGAATAATCAAGGGTTAAAATTTATCCATTGTACGACACCAAATAATTTTCCAGGGGCTTGTCAAAGAACAATGAAGTCAAGGCTTGTTTGGTATTCGAAGTGCTAAAGAAGGCATTTGAACAACCTTGCCCTACGGGGGAGCTTGCGAAGGGAGCACTGAAGTCTTGTTAGTATTCATATAGTGAACTAAAGCTACATATATATGTGTAGATGGAATTCTGAAATGTAGAGTAAACAAACTATGGCAACATTGACCTTGGAGAATCTGCCTTCCCTCGTTTCCCTTGTTCTTTTCTTTCTGTTACATTTTTCGCTTCATGTTGCTTCAGACTCTGCTGAAGAAGCAAATGCTCTTCTCAAATGGGCAGCCAGTCTTCAAAACCAGGAGCATTTCAACCTATCTTCATGGCCTTTACTTCCAACAAATGCCACCAATTCCAAACCAAAAACAAGCCCGTGCACTTGGCTTGGAATTTATTGCAACCGTGGAGAAAGGGTCTTTCGATTAAACTTGACAAATGCAGGTTTAAACGGTATGCTTCACGACCTTTCTTTCTCATCCTTTCCTGATCTTGAGTTTATTGATTTCAGCTCCAATGGACTTTTTGGTACGATCCCACTTGAAATCACTCAGCTTTCCAAACTCAGATATCTTGATTTATCAAATAATCAGTTATCAGGGATAATCCCGTCAGGGATTGGCCTCCTAACAAATCTTGAAACCCTGCACTTGGGTGAAAATGAACTAAATGGTTCAATTCCTGAAGAAATAGGTCAGTTAAGTTCCCTTATTGAGCTTTTCTTGTATAGCAACTATCTAGACGGTCATATTCCGGTTTCACTATGCAATTTGACCAAGATGGTTGCATTACATCTCTATGATAATCAATTTTCTGGTACTATTCCTTTGAAAATGGGAGACCTCGCCAATTTGGTTGAACTTTTCATGGATTCCAATAGCTTTGAAGGTCCTATCCCTTTCACTTTTGGAAACTTGACAAAGCTAACTTATTTGTTCATGTATCAAAATCAACTTTCTGGTTCTATTCCCCCAGAAATTGGAAACCTGAAGTCTCTCAACTGGTTAAGCCTTTTTGGAAACAATCTTTCTGGCCCAATTCCAAGGTCACTGGGCGGTCTGTCAAACCTCACCCTCCTTCATCTTTACAGAAATCAACTCTTCGGCTCCATTCCTGAAGAGTTAGGAAACTTAACGTCTATTTCTGATCTAGAGTTGAGCGCAAATCAACTTAATGGCTCTATTCCTTCTTTCTTGGGTAATTTGAGCGACTTACAATATTTAAAGCTCCGTAGAAACCAATTTAGTGGTTCTATTCCTGCTTCTTTGAGTAATCTGAGGATCTTAAAAATCTTAACAGTCTTTGACAACCACTTAACTGGCCCTATTTCCTTGAGTAATCTGAAAAAGTTGTCAATTTTAGAAGTCTCTGGCAATCGGTTTACTTTTTTTTGGCCTCATAATAATTGCATGAGCGAATCACTTCATGTTTTGGATGCAAGAGACAACAATTTGAGAGGTCCAATCCCAGAAAGCTTGAGAAAGTGCACGAGCTTAGTAAAAATTTTTCTTGGTGGTAACCAACTCGACGGAAACCCATTTGAGGACTTTGTTGTCAACTCAAACTTACGACACATGGATCTAAGTCGCAACAAATTTTCTGGTCAGATCTCAAGCATTTGGAAATGGAGGTCACAAATAGAGGCCATACGTGTTGCAGGAAACAATATTACTGGCGTGATACCACCTGAGATTGGAAACTTTAAGCAACTACGTGAACTTGATCTTTCTTCAAATCATATATCTGGGAAGATTCCGAATGAACTGGGAGAGTTAACGTCTCTGCTGAAGCTAGCTTTGAATCAAAATCAACTTTCTGGAGCTATACCTTCAGAACTTGGATCTCTGACCAATCTTGAGTACATGGACTTGTCCACAAACAGATTGAGCGAGCCAATTCCAGAAGATATTGGTGACTTGGTGAAACTACACTACTTGAATTTGAGCCACAACAAGTTGAACAAAGCAATTCCAAAGCAGCTGGGTGAGTTGGTTCACCTCTCGCAGCTAGATTTGGGTCATAACTTGCTGACAGGAAATATTCCTATAGATTTCGCGAAACTTGAGAGCTTGGAGGAACTGATTATCTCTCATAATAATCTCTCTGGTTTCATCCCCAACGCTTTTGAAGAAATGCATGGTTTGTGGAATATCGATATATCCTACAACCACTTTCAGGGTCCAATTCCCAATAGCAAAGCTTTTCAACATGCTTCTATAGAAGCTCTGCGTGGTAACAAAGGATTGTGTGGCAATTTTAGTGGCTTGGACCCTTGCTCGGGGCAAAAACAAGTCTCGAAGAAGGGCACTAAAATTATGCTGATAATTTTACTCCCTGTTTCAGTAACAGGTGCTCTTTTATGTATGTTGGTTGTTCTGTTCTTCAGGTTCCAAGCAAGGAAGAGAGGTTCAAAGAGAGAAGTTGAAATGAATAGTGAAGGGTTGCTTGCCACATCAATTTTTGATGGAAAAACATTGTACAAGGAAATCATACAAGCAACCAAGAATTTTCATGATATGCACTGCATTGGAGAGGGTGGATTTGGAAAGGTCTATAAAGCTGAGTTGCCATCAGGAAATACTTTGGCTGTGAAGAAATTCCATTCACTGAATCAAGGTGAGACAGCAGATCAGAAAGAGTTTCTGAATGAGATAAGAGCATTAACAGAGATAAGACATCGAAATATCGTGAAGTTCTACGGCTTTTGCTCGCATCTAAGACACTCGTTTTTGGTCTATGAGTACCTGCAGATGGGCAATCTGGACACTGTGCTAAGTAATGATGAAGCTGCAAGAGAATTGGATTGGAATAAAAGGTTGAATGTCGTAAAAGGAGTGGCAAATGCCTTGTCATACATGCACCATGAATGCTTACCACCAATTATTCACAGAGACATATCAAGCAAGAATGTTCTGCTGGATTCAGAATTTGAAGCTCATGTTTCAGACTTCGGCATAGCCAAGCTTCTGAACCCAGACTCTTCCAATCAGTCTATGCTAGCAGGCACATATGGATATATAGCACCAGGTGATGTACTGTGTAGTCACTCCTCTAAACATTGAGTTAGTATTGTAAATTATCTACTATAACTACATATTTGGCATTGCAGAGCTTGCCTACACAATGAAGGTGACTGAAAAATGCGATGTCTACAGCTTTGGAGTGTTGGCGTTGGAAATCATCAATGGAAAGCATCCAAGTGATTTAATCTCTAGAATTTCATCACAATCTGCAGACACTGAGGTAGAGATGAACAATATGTTGGACCAAAGGTTATCTCCTCCGACACATGAAGTTGAAGACAAATTGGCGTTCACCGTGTCTCTGGCATTCTCATGCATACGTATGAACCCAAAATCCCGGCCGGCTATGCAGTTTGTTTCTCGGCTCTTGTGAAGCTAACTTTATTTTTCAGAGTCATCACTGCCCCCTGTACTATGCTAGCTGAAGCGCAATTGCTGGGCAGCTGCTATCTAATTACTCCACTTTATAGCAATGTACTTATTCTCATAGAGAATAATTAGCAACAGCTAAACCAATTAAAATTTAAGAAATTATGTTTTTAGTAGGACCCTCCATATTTTTTGGTGGGATACATAGTGATTTTTAGTGATGTGTTAGTTGAGTGGATGCATTCATGGCACTTCTAATATCATTCATCAAATCTCATTTTGGTCAATTCCCAGCAGTTTACACAAGTCCTTAATATTCAATACAAAACCCTAATCCAAATGGTCTAAGTCAACAATATATACATGAAAACAATTAACTAATACATGTAATTCAACTAGCAACATGTAATACACTTCCACTAATCCATCAACACCATAATTCAACATTTAAATTCATGGAATTATCATTCTTCTAAGTTCATCAAGGCTGCCGAATTCATCAATTGCCCAAAGTCTTCAACAAGTGTTCAAACCCTAATTAAATTTGACAACTTTAAACATACACATGCCATTAAACTCTACTACATATATTTACTTTAATCAATATGCCTAATCATCATTTACATGTAGAATTAACCAAATTCCCATTGTCTTCCATGGCTGCTGAAATTGAGACTCCTCAATTACTCATCAAATCAAATTTCTCAACATCTCAACTCACTACAACCTTAATTAAAAGTTTAATTAAGAGAGGAAGGAAAAATTGACACTAACATTTTCTTGAGCTTGATAAAACCTTGGAATTTCTTCTCCCTTCTGCTGCCTATGATCTTCCCAAGAGGTAAGGATCAACTTTAATGAAGGGACTTATAAAGATGGTGGTGAGAATGGATGGATTTGGAGCTTTGCATGTGAACTTCCATGGAGGATTTATGGAAGATCAATTCGGCCATGAATGGATGAGTGAAGGAGATGAAGTTGTTAGTAGAAAATTCTGTCCACTTATAGCTATTTATACCCCCACTAATAATTATTAAATTATTATAATAATTAAGTTTTCATTATTTCAATTTATACCCCTTTATTTCCTTAATTATACTACACATGTAATTTAATATTTTCATGGGATTTTTAAATTTTAATACCACTTATTTTTAATGGACATTTTGGTCAAAAGTCAACTCTAGGTGTCAAATAACCAAAATGCCCCTCTTCGGGTCATATTCCAACTTTTTTTGTAATACCGATTTAATCCCTAATCCGCCGGTTCCTTTAATTTTCGTTTTCGTCTGTATCGATTTACTAAGTTTTTTTGACATTTTTAATGTGGATTATACCTCAGTAGACCTTTAATTATGTCCCAAAATTATTTCTCGGGGTTCCTCGCGGTCCTGAGTCATCAACTGTTTACGTAGTGACTGCCCGGTGCAATCACCCATCGCTACGGTTCCGGCTCGTTTAACCTAATTGCATTTCCTTTTTTTTATTTTCTCTTAATTTTTCTTGTATTTTCTTATCATGTATTCCATCATTTTATGTCTTCTCATTATCATTTAAGTGTAGCTCCAGACATCCAAGCTGTCCAGACAAATATTAGTCGTCGAAACAGTAGAACGTACAGACTACCTACGGTGAGAGTGTTACAACCATTGTTTCCGATGGCTTACCTAATAGTCGACGACAGTTCAAGCGTCCTCTAAGGAAGCTCAGACAATGAGGCATGGTGGTGGCAGGGCAGAAATCGATGAAGGAGAGAGGGAGAACATGCATGTGGGGCTCAAACTTCTCTTGCCTTTTCCTGACACTTCTGCCAACCATTTGGGTAGAGACCACCAGCATTTAGCTCCTTGTTGGATGGGCTTTATTTCCCGACCAGTGGCACTGCAAACCATTATCAGAATCGCAAGATTTGAGGAGAGAGAATTCACAAGTTTCTGGCCTTTTTCTAAACGATTTGGCTGTCAGATCAATGATCCGAGTCCATTATTGAGCTCAGCATGATGAAATATTCGAGATGGGAGAGATACATTTGGAAAAGGCAATCATCAGACAGTCCAAATCACCCAGTGAGATTTTTGAGCTTTTTCGATACTCGTAAATTAAATATAATTATATGATAATTATTAACAATATATGAGTTCCGTTTAAGTGTGATCAGACCGGTGATAGCTCACTACCACTAGGGACTAAGTTTTTAGGCCGATTTGGGCGTTCGGTGGGCTATCCCAGTAGGTAGTCGTGTTTACGGTCATTTTTGGCATCTTCAAATGCTCCGAACATATTTGAGATAGCAAAATTTGCAAAAGTAGTCTCAAGCTCAAGTTAAGTAGTTTTTATCTTGGTTAAGCTAGTTGAGTTTTCTATAAAATATTCTTGGCTTAGTAACAGTAAGTAAAATAAAATCAATCAATACAAGGATGATGTAGAGAACCTCCAAGAATATTTTTATAATTTCTGAAGTACTAAAAATAATTATTTAGATTGTAGAGGAGTTAGGGACCCAATATAGAGTTGGATGATTGGGCTTAGATTAGTTTCTGTAGGCCCTGGATGAGCATGTGATCTGGATGTTGTGGGCCTGAGGCCCGGTGTGTTGCTTTTTGCTAAGTTTTCCTGCAGGAAGTTAGGTCAAGTTATAAGGAAGACTTTTGAAATTTTGACAAGGCCTTAGGATTTATTCTTACTTTTGTAAATTAAATTAATTGATTAATGCTGTCAATAAATTGATAGAAATCAGTGTGTCTGTATAAGTGATTGGGCTGGCTATCTTCTCCTTCTAACCAGATCAGTTGTAGTTGAGTCAACCAGTCTGTAAGTTAGATATTGGTTATTTTTGTGATTTCAATATTATTTATATTCTTTTTTTGGCATGCTCATGCATTGAATATGTAATTATTTATGTATATAATTAGCTCAATGTATATACATATGGCCATTCTTCTTGTTGCTTATTTAATTGCTATTAATTATTTGTGTTTATTGCCTTGAAGATAATTTGGAGTTGTATGTGTAACACCCCTATTTGTATAGCCTGGTATATTTCATTATTCCGGTGACCGGTGTCGGTCCGGATAATTAAAGGGATTAGAACCATGTCTAAGGCAACTAGATATGCCCTGAACACAAATAACTAGTAATTGTCAATTAGTTAAGTATAAATAAGAAAAACAGAACATAAGAGGTTAAATGAGCCGAGAGTCACAGCGATAGGTAACCTTCTCGGGAAGAACTGCGAGGTCAATTTAAACTCGAATTTCGAACCATAAAATGTGACGCCGCGGTCCTTAGGACTATTGCGAACACAGTGGAAAAGAGAAAATAAAAAAAAAAAAGAATTGTTAAGCCGGTCAAATAATTAGGTCAAGGATCCAAAAGAAATATTGAATTATTTACAAACCGGGTCGAACCGGCGAGGGGCAATTTAGTCAATTGACCCCTAGAGCTGACTCCTGACCTAACTGTCAAATAAAATCAGAGAAAAGAAAATTTTGAAATTAAGAATTAAATTAAAGAACTAAAGAAAAATAAATGAAAAAGGAAAAAAGAAAAAAAGTTGAAAAAGTGAAAAAGTTTATTACATCATGCATGATGCAATAAACTTAATAATTAAAATTTTGAAATTATTGGATAATTGTGAATTAAATTAGATTAAAAACACATAAAAGAAAAAATAAATAAAACTCATTCTTCTTCATCTTGTTGCCATAACATCTCTCTCTCTCTCTCTCTCTCTCTCTCTCTCTCTCTCTCATATAACTCCATGGAAGCACTAAACCAAGCTCCATAAACCCTAAATCCCACCATAGAAACCTTACTCTCCATTATTAAATCTTGTATTTAGACCTTGATAAGGAGCTTGACAACAAAAAGAAAAAGAAAGGAAGAAGTTTTGAGAGGTGAAAAATTCTGCTCACTTAAGGTTAGTGTTCTTCCTTCATTCTCTCTTTGAATTTATGTTTAAGTAGCTAAGTTACACTTGGAATTAACAAATAAGTGAATAAAATCAAGCATGGTGGACCAAATAGAAATTCGGCCAGCCTATGTGGGAGTATGATTTGCACGAGTTTGATTGAATTAAAGGTGAACATGAGCTTGAATGGGTTGAGTGATTATGTTTATATGCTTTGATTTAGTAAAATGTAACAATTTGTGAGTTAGGGTTTTGGACCTAGGGTTTAGGAGATAAAATTTTGAAAATTTAGTCAAATGGTGTGTTTGACCTTGTTTGAGCTGAAAAATGGTCATGTATGACCAATTGTGGTGTGTTAGAACCAAATGGAAATTCGGATTGGTTATGGACATTTTGCAGGCAGCATGACCAAGGTCCCTTTTAGGGACCACATTGAAAATTTACCAACCCAATTAGTATGAGTCCAATTGGAAATGAAATTAGATACAAAATGACACATTTTTAATTCAGGAATAATGCCCAGAAAGTGACCATAGCATAGTGAACAAATTGGCCAAATACGAATTATGCAAACTGACCTGTACAAAAATGACCAAATGAACAGTGTTTGTTCATTTGGCCATAACTTAGGCTAGGCAGATCCAAATGAACTAAAATTTTACCAGTAGAAAGCTGAGACATAGCCTTACAACTTTCATGAAGAACACAAGTCCAAATTATGCCCTTAACCAAGTCATTTAGCCATCCAAAATTAGTGACCTAAAATTGCCAGAACCAAATTGGTGCCCAGAAAATCTGGGTTAGACCAATCCGACCAGCCATGTTCAAATAGCTATAACTTGAGCTACAAAACTCCAATTGGAGTGATTCAAAAAGGGAAATAAAGTTAAGACAATAAGGAACAATTTCTATGAGGAAAACTTAGCCAAATTCTAACAGTAACATGACCAATGGAATAGCGCAAAATAGGACACCAACACTAAAAATTTGCAATTTTGCCTAAAAGACTTAAAATTTGAGAAAACAACCAAAACCAACAAATTAGGTAACTAAAATGTGGTATGTGAGTGAAATTGGAATTCCCATGCCTATTAAGCATTAGAAAGTCAATAAACTGACTTGAATAGTATCGTGAATAGTAACCCCGAAATACAAATTTTAAAGAACGTCAAGTTTAGCATATTAAAGCTAGGTATAAGTAGATTTGAATTTATTTTTGGAGTTATGATAAATTGTGATACTAAAACACTGTGAAACTGTGTGTTTAATTGGAAAGGAATACCGGGAAAGAACCGAGGTGTCGAGTCAAGGCCAAGAGGCGACTCGTATAAGGTTTGTGCACAACATAGAATTTCTGTAAATTTTCTTCTGCATATTGTTTTGAATGAATTGAAATATTACATTGTGATACCATTGTCTTGAAATGTTTATTATGCTTTTGATTTAAATTGTTGAAAGGTTATTTGTTTGTGTTTGAAATGGCAATAAATGTTTAGTAAATTGTTAAGATAGTTTTGAAACCACAGTGTCATGACCATATATTTGAATACCTCACTAGCATGACTAGTGGGGGAAATCAGTTTCGAATTTTGATTCCTTCTCTGGCTGAAGTGTTAAAGTGTGTGCCAATAGAAGAAGAAAAAGAATGGGTTCCCATATATTTGAGCTAGCTAGCCTTGTGATGTGACTTCTTATAAGCCTCTAGCTATTGAGATTAATATGTTTCGAATGGCATGATATAACTGTGTGTTTTTATGAAATTTATTTTGAGACTTTCGAAATGAAATTGTTTGGATTAAAATTTTATAAGTCATGTTTTGAATTTATTTCTCATGTTCAGTTCAATTTCTGAATAAGTATGATTTAAATTCTGCATAAAGATTATTTTAGTATGTTGTGCACCACTAAGTCATAGTACTCAGCGATGGCTGTTATTGCTATTGCAGATATAGAGACTAGAAGAGCAGTAGAGTGAGCTGCTAAGGATTATGGAGCCACCTTCCCTGAAGTTCCATCGAGTATATTTTATGCCCTGATTGTAAAAATTATTTTGATGTATGTAAATATATGTAAATGTAGAAAATGGTCATGAGCAGTTGTATAAAGTTTGTAATAATATTAGTTTGGATTTTTCTAATGTAAATTTTGGATGAATGTAATTTGTTTTAATTTTAATGAAGTATGAATGAAAGTATTTTGTTTTAATTTGAATGAAATTACTTAGTATTATTTTGGATGTTATTTGAATTGGAAATTACTTATTTGAATTTTAGGAATTTGAGAACTGATGTTGAAATTGGTTGTGATGGAGGTTGATTTGATGAAGTTGATGAGATAAATCATTGGAAGTGCTTTTCACAGGTATTTGAAGAACTGTTTTATCAAAATACAGACAGCACTCTGCCGAAATTTTTCTAAAATTTGCAGAAAAATAAAAAGGGGCAAAAATTTTAACTAGTTTACAAACTTTAATTAAATGTTTTAATACCTATTAGAAAAGGCTCACCACTTCAAAAAAGTAAGAAAATTATTTTAAAATCCCTGGTAGGGTACTGAATGAGTTATTGGTAGGTGAAGTTCGGTAGTTCATTAGGTATTCTACGGGATCATATTATGCCTTACAGAGAGGTAAGGTGTGACATGTTTTAGTAGTATCAAAGCAAACTTTTGAAGTATGTTTTAACTTGTGAATTTGTGTCTTTTCTTTGCTAAGTACAACTGCTTAATGTCCTTATTTGTTACATACAATGCATTACATCATAAATATGAACTAACGGAGGGAAATCTCCTTGTGTTATTTGTTCAGGAGATATCCTACTCCAGACTGTTATGGAAGAAGGGGATCGCTCAATTGAGCAATCTGTTGAAGCTGAGGCACAAGGGGAAGCCCCAGCTCTACAGAATGTCAGTGGGTCAGTGGCACCAGCCCCACAAATGCCGCAGTTTCCTGCACAGTTTGCACAGCAGATGGTGGCAATATTTCAAAAAATGGCTTGGGGTATGCCTGCTCAAGCTCCACTTCAGACACCTATGGTACAACCACAGCCTCCAGCCAGACAGTATGACAAGCTTTTGAAGTATGGGGCTACAGAATTTAAGGGTATAGTAAACCCACTAGAGGTAGAGCAATGGCTGGAAAGAATGGACAGAGTATTCAAAAAGCTGCACTGCCAAGATGAACTAAAATTCGAGTGCTCAGTATCGCTACTGCAAAGGGATGAGTATGATTGGTGGAAGACCATCCCCCACAGCTTGGCTGAACCACCAACACTGACCTGGGATGACTTTATCAGAGAGTTCAGACAGAAATACGTCCCAGATGCATATGTTGATTAGAAACTACAAGAATTTCTGAGTTTGAAGCAAGGTAACAGAACAGTGGCAGAATATGAGAGGGAGTTCTCCCGCTTAAGCCACTATGCTGGGAGTCTCCTTTCTACCAGCAAGGAAATGTGCAAGAGATTTGAGATGGGTTTGAAGCCCAGCCTACAGATGCTAGTAGTGAGATTCAGACACAGTAATTTCTCAAAGCTCATCTCTTAGGCACTTGAGTTGGAAAGAATTGAATCAGAAACGACCCCAGCAAAAGAAAAATCAGAGAAGACTGAGAAATCAGAGAAAGATAAAGGGGAAAAATCAGTTGAACAAAGTCCTAGTGATACCTCTGGAAAGAAGAAGAAATTTGGGGGACCTAGCAGAGGTCGAGGTGAAAGGTTTGGAAGGGGCAGATTCTTTGGACAGAGAGCCCCTAGGTCTGGTCAGCAGTCGAGCAGGGGTTCACAACCTCCCCGCCCCTATGAGACTTGTGGCAAGATTCATGGGGGAGAATGCTATTGGGAAATAGGAGCCTGCTTTAACTGTGGAGGCAAGGGCCATCTTGCTAAAGACTGCACTAGTGCTCCTAAATTTGGTCCAGCTCCTATTACTGCAGAAGGATCTATTCAGAGTCCTGCTCCTAGAAGTTCACAACTAGTTGGCAGAGGAATAGGTAGAGGTAGAGGCCATGCTTCGGGCAGTCAGGGTACTGTTGGTCAGTCAGCACAAGGAAGTGCTTCAGCCAGAGTCTACACTATGAGACAGCGGGAAGAGGCTGAGACTTTCGATGTTGTAGCCGGTACATTCTCTATCTCTGATCAAGAAGTATTTGTATTGTTTGATCCAGGTTCAACCCACTCATATGTTAGTGCTAGCATAGTCAGTTCACTTGCTGTTCCGTGTGTCAAAATGGGTTTAGAAGTGCTAGTAACTAGTCCATTAGGACAAGAGGTTCGGGTCAACAGACTCTATAGAGACTATCCTTTGGTGATCCAAGGACATGTTTTTCTGTCAGATTTGATTGAAATGCCCTTCAGAGATTATGATATCATCTGGGGCATGGATTGGTTAGCCAGGCATCACGCCATGATTAACTGTAGACTGAAGACAATCACTTTTGGTCTCCTTCTGTATGGTGATATGGTAATACATGGGGAGAGGTATTTACTGCCATCAAACATCATTTCGGCTGCACTAGCCAGAAGAATGATCAGAAAGGGGTGTGAAGCATACTTGGCACATATGATAGACACCCAAGTGGGGAGTCCAGCACTCAGGGACATCCCTACAGTATGTGACTTTCCGGATGTGTTTCCTGATGAATTACCAGGATTATCTCCAAAAAGAGAGGTGCAGTTTGAAATTGATGTTATGCCTGGAGTGGACCCAATTTCCATAACACCATATAAAATGGCACCTGTAGAATTGAAAGAGTTGAAAGTGCAGTTGCAAGAGCTGCTTGATAAGGGCTTTATCCGCCCTAGTGTGTTACCTTGGGGAGCGCCTGTGTTGTTTGTTAAGAAGAAGGATGGCACTCTCCGCTTATTTATTGACTACCGAGAGTTGAATAAGGTGACAATAAAGAATAGATATCCATTGCCCCGCATTGATAACTTGTTTGATCAGTTGAAGGGTGCAGCTGTGTTTTTTAAAATTAACCTGAGAATAGGTTATTATCAGCTGAAAGTACAAGAGCAGAGTATTCCTAAAACTGCCTTTAGAACCCGCTATGGCCATTATGAGTTCTTGGTCATGCCATTCGGGTTAACTAATGCTCCAACTGCTTTATAGATCTGATGAACACTATCTTCAGACCATACCTCGACCAGTTTGTTGTGGCATTCATAGATGATATATTGGTCTATTCGAGGAGTGCAGAAGAGCATGATAGACATCTGTGGATTGTACTGCAGACTTTGAGGGAGAAACAGCTATATGCCAAATTATCGAAGTGTGAATTTTGGCTGAAGAAAATATCCTTCTTGGGGCATGTAGTAACGATAGAGGGCATAAAGGTATATCCAAGTAAGATAGAAGCTGTCCTTAATTGGAGGCCACCCAGAAATATCACGGAGATTCGCAGTTTTCTGGGTTTAGCTGGATACTACCGTCGATTTGTGAAGGGATTCTCTATGTTGGCATCTCCATTGATTAAGCTACTTCGAAAAGATGTGAAATTTCAGTGGATGGACAAATGTTAGCAGAGTTTTGATGAATTAAAGAGATGTTTGACTAAAGTTCCAGTCCTGACTTTACCTACCCCGGGTAAAGAATACATAGTTTACAGCGATGCTTCTCACAATGGGTTAGGCTGTGTATTGATGCAAGAGCGGAATGTCATTGCCTATGCATCACGCCAGCTGAAACCGCATGAGAGGAATTATCCAACACATGATTTGGAGCTTGCAGCTATTGTGTTCACTCTTAAGATTTGGAGACATTATTTGTATGGGGAGAAGTGCTACATCTACACAGATCTTAAGAGTTTGAAATATCTGGGCTCTCAGAAGGAGTTGAATTTGAGACAGAGGAGATTGTTAGAGTTGATAAAAGACTATGATTTTCTGATAGACTATCAGCCAGGAAAAGCTAATGTGGTGGCTGACGCCTTAAGTCGCAAGACTATGGCAAGTCTACGGGTTACTCCTTTGTCTATGGTACATGAGTTGAGATCATTACATGCCAGCTTAGAGATTAATGATGAGGGCAAACAGCAGTTGCACAGTATGTACAGCCAGTGTTGATTGATCAGATCAGAATGGCTGCTCAGAATGATCAGAAGTATCAGAAGCTATTAGAAGAAATCCGGCAGGGCAAGAAACCAGAATTCTCAATAAGAGATGACAGTCTACTACTTCACCAGGGCAGAATGTGCGTTCATAATGACGTTGACTTAAAACAGATCATTTTGAAGGAAGCACATGAGTCTTCTTTTGCTATGCACCCTAGTGGCACAAAAATGTATAGAGGGCTAAAGGAGTATTACTGGTGGATGGGTATGAAAAGAGATGTGACAGAATTTGTTTCCAAATGCCTAACTTGTCAGCAAGTGAAGGCAGAGCATCAAGTACCAGCTGGTTTGTTACATCCACTACCAGTACCGGAATGGAAATGGGAGAGAATAACTATGGATTTTGTGGTGGGACTTCCGAGGACACAGAAGAGTCATGATGCAGTATGGGTCATTATTGACAGACTGACCAAGTCTGCTCATTTTCTGCTACTCTGGATAGACTACAGTTTAGAAAGATTAGCCAAGTTGTATATTGATGAGATAGTAAGACTGCATGGAGTGCCAGTATCCATCGTATCAGACAGAGATCCTAGGTTCACTTCTAAATTCTGGGGTAGTCTTCAGAGAGCCCTAGGAACTAGATTGAACTTTAGTATGGCATTCCACCCACAGACAGATGGCCAGTCTGAAAAGGTAATTCAGATCTTGGAGGACATGCTATGGGCTTGTGTGATTGAGTTTGAGGGCAGTTGGGATACACACTTGCCTTTGATTGAGTTTGCTTACAACAACAGCTACCAATCAAGCATTGGGATGCCTCCATATGAAGCTTTATATGGCAGAAAGTGCAGAACTCCCCTGTGTTGGGATGAAGTAGGTGAAAGGAAGATGATTGGGCCCGAAATTGTTCAGCAGACCGAGGAGAAGATCAGGGTGATCAGAGATCGACTTAAGACTGCATCAGACCGTCAGAAGTCCTATATTGATTTGAAGAGAAGGGATATTGAGTATACAGTGGGTGAGAAAGTATTCCTCAAGGTTTCCCCTAGGAAAAGAATTATGAGATTCAGCGAAAAGAATTATGATTATCGGGGCCATATGAGATTCTGGAGAGAGTGGGTCCTTTAGCATATCGTTTGGCACTACCTTCAGAGTTAGAGAAGATACATAATGCCTTTCATGTGTCCATGTTGAGGAGGTATCGATCAGACCCATCTCATGTACTACCAATAGAAGAAATTGAAGTGAATCCAGACCTTACATATGAGGAAGAACCCATAGAGATTCTGGCTTATGAGGTGAAGCAGCTACGGAGCAAATAGATACCATTAGTGAAAGTGCTGTGGAACCATCATTCAGGTCAGGAGACTACTTGGGAACGAAAGGAGGACATGAGGAGACAGCACCCACAACTATTCAGAGATTGATACTAGGTAAAATTTTGAGACGAAATTTATTTAAGAGGGGGAGAATTGTAACACCCCTATTTGTATAGCCTGGTATATTTCACTATTCCGGTGACCGGTATCGGTTCGGATAATTAAGAGGATTAGAACCATGTCTAAGGCAACTAGATATGCCCTGAACACAAATAATTAGTAATTGTCAATTAGTTAAGTATAAATAAGAAAAACAGAACATAAGAGGTTAAATGAGCCGAGAGTCACAGCGATGGGTAACCTTCTCGGGAAGGACTGCGAGGTCGATTTAAACTCAAATTTTGAACTGTAAAATATGATGCTGCGGTCCTTAGGACTATTGCGAACATAGTGAAAAAGAGAAAATCACAAAAAAGAATTGTTAAGCCGGTCAAATAATTAGGTCAGGAATCCGTAAGAAATATTGAATTATTTATAAACCAGGTCGAACCAGCGAGGGGTAATTTGGTTAATTGACCTCTAGAGCTGACTCCTGACCTAACTGTCAAATAAAATCGGAGAAAAAAAAATTTTGGGATCAATAATTAAATTAAAGAACTAAAGAAAAATAAATGAAAAAGGAAAAAAGAAAAAAAGTTGAAAAAGTGAAAAAGTTTATTACATCATGCATGATGCAATAAACTTAATAATTAAAATTTTGAAATTATTGGATAATTGTGAATTAAATTAGATTAAAAACACATAAAAAAAATAAAAAATAAAACTCATTCTTCTTCGTCTTGTTGCCGTAACATCTCTCTCTCTCTCTCTCTCTCTCTCTCTCTCTCTCTCTCTCTCTCTCTCATATA
Source organism: Hevea brasiliensis (assembly GCF_030052815.1). Taxonomy (NCBI): domain Eukaryota; kingdom Viridiplantae; phylum Streptophyta; class Magnoliopsida; order Malpighiales; family Euphorbiaceae; genus Hevea; species Hevea brasiliensis. The sequence continues at coordinate 5,537,078 of NC_079505.1, forward strand.
ACTCCATGGAAGCACTAAACCAAGCTCCATAAACCCTAAATCCCACCATAGAAACCTTACTCTCCATTATTAAATCTTGTATTTAGACCTTGATAAGGAGCTTGACAACAAAAAGAAAAAGAAAGGAAGAAGTTTTGAGAGGTGAAAAATTCTACTCACTTAAGGTTAGTATTCTTCCTTCATTCTCTCTTTGAATTTATGTTTAAGTATCTAAGTTACACTTGGAATTAACAAAAAAGAGAATAAAATCAAGCATGGTGGACCAAATAGAAATTCGGCCAGCCTATGTGGGGGTATGATTTGCATGAGTTTGATTAAATTAAAGGTGAACATGAGCTTGAATGAGCTGAGTGATTATGTTTATATGCTTTGATTTAGTAAAATGTAACAATTTGTGAGTTAGGGTTTTGGACCTAGGGTTTAGGAAATAAAATTTTGAGAATTTAGTCAAATGGTGTGTTTGACCTTGTTTGAGCTGAAAAATGGTCATGTATGACCAATTGTGGTGTGTTGGAAGTGTTGGAACCAAATGAAAATGCGGATTGGTTATGGACATTCTACAGGTAGCATGACTAAGGTCCCTTTCAGGGACCAAAATTAAAAATTTACCAACCTAATTGGTGTGAGGCCAATTGAGAATGAAACTAGACACAAAATGACATATTTTTCATTTAGGAATCATGCCCAGAAAGTGACTATAGCATAGTGAACAAATTGTCCAAATCCGGATTAGGCAAACTGACTTGTACAAAAATGATCAAATGAACAGTGTTTGTTCATTTGGTCATAACTTGGGCTAGGCAAGTCTAAATGATCTGAACTTTTACCAGTAGAAAGCTGAAACATAGCCCTACAACTTTCATGAAGAACACAAGTCCAAATTATGCCCTTAACTAAGTCATTTAGCAACCCAAAATTAGTGACCTAAAACTGCTAGAACCAAATTAGTGCCCAGAAAATCTGGGTTAGACCAATCCGACCAGCCATGTTCAAATGGCTATAACTTGAGCTACAAAACTCCAATTGAAAGTGATTCAAAAAGAGAAATAAAGTTAAGATAATAAGGAACAATTTCTATTAAGAAAACTTAGCCAAATTCTAACAACAACATGGCCAATGGAATAGTGCAAAACAGGACACCAAAACTAAAAATTTGCAATTTTGCCTAAAAGACTTAAAATTTGAGAAAACAACCAAAACCAACAAATTAGGTAACCAAAATGTGGTATGTGAGTGAAATTGAAATTCCCATACCTATTAAGCATTAGAAAGTCAATAAATTGACTTGAATAGTATCGTGAATAGTAACCCCGAAATACAAATTTTAAAGAACATCAAGTTTAGCATATTATAGCTAGGTATAAGTAGATTTGAATTTATTTTTAGAGTTATGATAAATTGTGATACTGAAACACTGTGAAACTGTGTGTTTCAGTGAAAAGGAATACCGGGAAAGAACCGAGGTGTCGAGTCAAGGCCAAGAAGCGACTCGTATAAGGTTTGTGCACAACATAGAATTTCTGTAAATTTTCTTCTGCATATTGTTTTGAATGAATTGAAATATTACATTGTGACACCATTGTCTTGAAATGTTTATTATGCTTTTGATTTAAATTGTTGAAAAGTTACTTGTTTATGTTTGAAATGGTAATAAATGTTTAGTAAATTGTTAAGATAGTTTTGAAACCACAGTGTCATAACCATATATTTGAATACCTCACTAGCATGACTAGTGGGAAAAATCAGTTTCGAATTTTGATTCCTTCTCTGGCTGAAGTATTGAGGTGTGTGCCAATAGAAGAAGAAAAAGAATGGGTTCTCATTTATTTGAGCTAGCTAGCCTTGTGATGTGACTTCTTATAAGCCTCTAGGTATTGCGATTAATATGTTTTGAATGGCATGATATAACTGTGTGTTTTTATGAAATTTGTTTTGAGACTTTCGAAATGAAATTGTTTGGATTAAAATTTTATAAGTCATGTTTTGAATTTATTTCTCATGTTCAGTTCAATTTCTGAAAAAGTATGATTTAAATTCTGCATAAAGATTATTTTAGTATGTTGTGCACCACTAAGTCATAGTACTCAGCGATGGCTGTTATTGCTGTCACAGATATAGAGACTAGAGGAGCAGCAGAGTGAGCTACTAAGGATTGTAGAGCCACCTTCCCTGAAGTTCCATCGGGTATATTTTATACCCTGATTGTAAAAATTATTTTGATGTATGTAAATGTAGAAAATAGTCATGAGCAGTTGTATAAAGTTTGTAATAATATTAGTTTGGATTTTTCTAATGTAAATTTTGGATGAATGTAATTTGTTTTAATTTTAATGAAGTATGAATGAAAATATTTTGTTTTAATTTGAATGAAATTACTTAGTATTATTTTGAATGTTATTTGAATTGGAAATTACTGATTTGAATTTTAGGAATTTGAGAAATGATGTTAAAATTGGTTGTGATGGAGGTTGATTTGATGAAGTTGATGAGATAAATCATTGGAAGTGCTTTTCACAGGTATTTGAAGAACTGTTTTATCAAAATACAGATGGCACTCTGCCGAAATTTTTCTAAAATTTATAGAAAAATAAAAAGAGACAAAAATTTTAACTAGTTTACAAACTTTAATTAAATATTTTAATACCTATTAGAAAATGCTCACCACTTCAAAAAAGTTAAAAAATTATTTTAAAATCCCTGGTAGGGTACTTAATGAGTTATCGGTAGGTGACGTTCGGTAGTTCATTAGGTATTCTATGGGATCATATTATGCCTTACAGAGGGGTAAGGTGTGACAGTATGTGTTCTCTATATATATTGTATGTGTTCTCTCTCTCTCTCTCTCTCTCTCTCTCTCTCTCTGTGTGTGTGTGTGTCTATATATATATATATATATATATATATATCTGTGTGTGTGTGTGTGTGTGTCGCGGCTTGAGCTAGTCTTACTGAAACCCGATTCTTGTGATTATGAAAAGTTGAGGTGAGGCACGACTTTGAGTTGATCTACCTGGGCCTACACATGGATTCAAGAAAAAGTCTAACTTGAGTTGAGATCACTGGCAGAATTTGGATTAAGAGAGTTGTTTAGGGGACTAACTCTCATATTTATGTATTGATATGATACACAGAGTGTGTGTTCGCTCCAAATTATTTTCTCGTGCGAATATTGGATGAATTATCTGTTATATATAATTGTTGTGCATTTCATGGTAAGATTGTATTAGTTTTAGATAGTTATATAAATTACATCAATAATCAATATCTAAACTCTCTGAATCGAACGCTCATTCCTGTTCAAATATTTTATTTTTTCAGTTTTGCAGGAGGAGCAATTTTATTTTCGAGTATGACCTATATTTTTCTTTGCAAGTAGTAGCGCTTCTTAATCAGTAGTTTTATTTGTATTTATTTATTTATGTATTTCTTTAATTATTAAAACTCCATTGTGACACCAGTATATATGTAATTTATCAATTAATGAAAGTTAAATGGTTTGTGCATGTTGGGTATCAGTGTTGAGTTAAGCTTCCCTAATTGTGGATTTCTAATAGTTATCTGGTTGAGTTGGCCTAAATTAATTTATAATATTTTATTTTAATCTATATATTGGGCCTTGAATTTAGTACTAGTTATAAGTTTAAAAATAGTGAGATTTACTACAGGTCTCAATGGCTTTATATTGACTTAAATCCTGTTGCCAATCTTGCCTCTAGAGTTAGGTCGTGACAATTATAGTGGGACAGATTTGAAATAATGAGGTAAAGTAGTTATTTTAAATTTTTAGTTTTTAAAAATGTCATAAATATATATCCCAAATCATTTTCATTTAAAATATCCAAATAGTACATTTAGTGTAAGTCCAAATCTATAGATTCAAATCTCTCAATCCAAACCTAGCATAAGCATTTTTTAAAATTTTATAATTTTAGCCCAATTTAAATGTTTTAGCTTAGTTATAGCCATGACCAAATTTAATTAAATTAATCAAAATTAAAAATAAAAATTAATATTTTATTACTTAATAAAATAAAAATATAAATATATATAGGCCATTAGCTTCATTTGCATAGTCTTATAATTAGGGATAGCAACAGATAAGGTGCTTGTGAAAATTACCTTATCCAAATCTAAATCCGATTAATATTTTTAATATTCAAAACCTTTCCAAATTAAAATTTACCATCAAGTAGCCAAAACCATCCCAATTTCAAACGTGATTATTATTATCTAAAAAATACTCAAACTCATTTAATTTTATAAATTTTAATTAATAATATAAATATTTTTAATAATAATTTATATTTTATAAATTTAATAATTCTATAAAATATTTAAATTCTATTTATTTAATAAATATAAAAATTTATAAATATACTATAAAAATATATTTTTTATTTAATTAATTATTTATATAAATGAATCCCGATAATAAATACTCAAAATATAAAACTCAAATCATCATAAATATTATTCTTCAAATTTAAATTCATTACAAATATAATTATAAATTATTCAAATTCATCTTCTTACAATTTAAATAAATATGATGTCTAAAAATATCCAATCCATTTGTTATCCGTGCTTATAACTTTACTTGTAACTCAAAGTATGACATAAAATCCGTGTTGGCTTTGTCCTTGTAATATGTCCTTCTACCTTCATGATCCATTGGCGGCTGGTACAGCCAATTTTGAGGTAGAAAATAAGTATGGATATGCTAAGCTTTTACATTTTTTTTTCTTTAAATTAAACATACTCCTGCTCTATCTTCTATTTTATAATTAATTATAATTTCCTAATTTGACTTAATTCAATATTAAATAAAAAAAATATAAATTTTAATTAATTGAGTATTCATAAAATATGACACTCATGCTAATAGTTAATAATATCTAAGGATACATTTTGACCAAATTAAAATCACAAACCTTAAGATGTTAATATAAGAAATTACATAATTTTTTTTTATATTTCTTTTTAATAAAAATAAAAATAAAAATAAAATAAAAATAAAAATGACAATTATTCTGAATTCGCCTCGCACTCGATAATTTTTCTCTATCTCACTTTAACTCCCATATTTTATAGACAAAGACAAGGAGATATTTTCTAGACTCCAAACTTAGATAACCCATCTTGGTAATGATATATTTTTTTTATTAAAAATTTAATATATTTTTATATTTAAATATTATATATTTTTAAAATATATATATATATTATTAAAATTATATTTTAATCTTATATTTCTAATTTGTAATTATTTTTAATAAGTATTTTTAATTTTATAATAATATATTAAAATAACAATAAAAAAATTCTAAAAAAAAATATACCTCGTCTCGCTCTTAGATGAGGAAGTTTCTGCCCTAATCTTAATACCGTGTTTAAATAGGTGAAAGAGGGAGAAGAAGAAAAATAAGTAAGAGAAAATAATTTTGAAAAAATATTTTTTGTTTGAGTAAGAGAAAAAAATAAAGAATGGAAAGAAAATAAATTTTATTTTTTTAATTATTTTTTTAAATTAGTCGACCTCAAATTTTTGGGATAAAGGCTTAGTTGAGTTGAGTTGAGTTAATTATTTTTTTAAATTATTTAAATATAAAAAAAATTTCTTTTTTTTTTTTTCTTCTCTTAAAATTTATTTAAACATAGTGTAAGTTTTTTCGAGACACAAATGAGGGGAGTGATATCACCTTTTTACATAAAATTATTATTTTATTATATAAAACTATTGAATTTTTGAAAATTTAATTATTTTAATTTAAATTTTTTTAAATAAATAAAATTAAGTAAAAGATAATATGATTATATGATAATTAAATTAATTTTTTTATTATTAATTATTTTTAAATAAATAATTTAATAATTATTTTTAATTATTTTTAATTATACTGATGTTATTTTATATTTTATTAAACTATTTTTTACTTTATATATTTTTAAAAAGTTTAACACCGTCAGTGCTTACGTCACCGCACGAGGCCACCTGCACGCCTCAAAATATTCCACCAACAAGTGGTTCGGACACGTGTCGCATCTTTAGAACTACGTACAACGTGGACCAATCAGGTTGAGGAAAGTGATCGGATCTCATCGCCCTTTCTCGTCCACGAATTCTGATATATACGCTTGCTTGCTCATATCTCGTTGCCACGTGTCACTCTCTGCTTGTCCCTCAAAAAATACTCCTAAAATAATAAAATAATTATAATCATAAAAAAGTTTTAATGAGTAGAGAGAGAGAGGAGAGATAGAGAGATACGCTTCTCGAACCTACGCGAAATCGCTTATCAGGGCAAATTACCCTTGGATTTGCTGGTGATTTTGCTTTCTGCTGAGACTCAGGAGCTTGATTTTCCGGGGAAAGTTGTGATTTTCTAGGAAAGTTTTGAGTTTTTTTGGAATAAAGGTTTCGGACTCCAGGTGAGTTTCTAATGTGAGATCCTTAACAGTTGGTTATTTGGCTGAAAATTCTGTGATTTTAGATAAGGTTCTCTCTCTCTCTCTCTCTTCTGTTTTCTGGGTTTTCCTTTGTGCTTGAATCGTTGTGGTCGTTAGTTTTGTTGTCTGTTTGGCTGTTGAGAAATTCTTTGGAAATGGAGAGGATTTTGAAGATAAATCGTAACAACTAATAAACCTGAATATCTTTAGTAACTGAACGCAGTTGAATTATTATTATGCTCTAATCGTTTTTAGTTAATTTGCCTAAAAACAGAGTGAAAACCGGCCGTAGTGCGACTGAAGTATAACCTAATTTATTATTATGTGGGTTTTTTTTGGTCCATTTGCTTGTTTGTTGATCTGATTTGATGCTAGAAAAATGTTCTTTTTTTTGGGTTTAGAAAATCCTTTCAAGACTAGGATTAAGATATAGAAAACAATTGCTCCAATAGATTCTAATGTTTTTCTTGTTTGGCGTAGTTGGAAGTTATTTCCGTTTTATCTTATTTGATTATTGGCAGATGTAAACTTTAGAAATTGGAATTCTGTGTCATCTCTGCGAGTTAAAATAGATGGTTAGATGAACAGGATAGGTTCTAGGTTTGCTCTTTAGGGTTGGATATGGGTAAGAAAACTACAAATGTGGGTTTTTCGTTATCAAGTATGATTTGGAAGTTAAACAGCATGAGAAAAGACAGTTTTTTAGGGCTTATCAAGTGGAGGCCTGGCACTGTGAACGGCAACCATGAACAGTAAACTAGAAGGGCTTAGGATTCATACCTAAACTAGAAAAGATCATGTTGTTTATGTTATAACATTACTATATGGATACCAGTTAGCTTGCTTTAATTGAACCCACTTTACTCAGTTGTTTTATTGATTCATTTGTGTGACCATATCTTTCTTCTTTTATTGGTTTTTCTTGTATTTTGGGTTTTTCTGCCTGAATGCATATAAACTGACAGTTATTCTGATATCTGAACTCAGAAAGCATAGTTGAGGGCAGGTTTTCCACATTAGCCGTGATGTTTTATCAAAATATTATTTGCATCCTCAATGGTGGGTAAAAGATTCTGAGGAATGTCAGACTTGCGCATGTATGAGGTAGGGATTCATTTAATTTTAAGTTCCGTTTTTATTCATGTTGTTTTCACTTTTGTCTGTTGTGAAGCCAATAGCCATAAAAGTAATATACTTTAATAGATAATTCTGGTTGTTGTTTCAACTTGAGATTCTATTGCTGTCAACTGTTGACTGCTTTAGCTGAACTGGATGGAATGTTTCATCTGCTTTTCTGGGTGTGTGTACACACACACACACACACACACACACACACACACACACACACACGCATATAGTTTTTTTGTTACTGTATCTTGTAGGAGATGACTAGACTGATTACAATATAGCATTGACTTTAAGTGAAATTCAAAAGTATTAAGAAAATAACAGAATCTGCCACTTTATTGCGAAAGCATGCAGAGCTATATTCAAGCCCAATATGAATTATCATTATTAGCTGACTTTGTATAGTTGTGTAAGGACAGTTTAACGGGAGCTATATTCAACCTTTCTGGCTTTTTTTTTTTCCTTTTTATTTTGGTTTTTTGAAACATCTTTTTTGGTGTGAAATATTGAGTGAGCAAACTATTTGGGAGAACTTCTAGCTTTGTGCTTGTTTTGGCTGTTAAGAATTTATATTTGTTGCTATTGAAATTTTAGAATTATAGAAGAGATAGAAGAAAGTAGCAAGAGAAGGATTTATGTGGTTCTACTGGCAAGAGCCTATGTCCATGGATACAAAACCTCAAAAAGTTACATTTTTGTTCACTTGTGTATTTAACATAATATATAATATTTCATATTTATATTATATAATAATACGAACATTAATCAAGCCAATGATTTTGCTAATCAATAACATGATTTTTCTCATAATCATATCCCATGAATTAATGGAAAATATCATTAGTTCCCATACTTCTCCTTGGGAGATTTTTGCTAAAGTTATGGATCCATCATCAAGCTTCTTTTTTTTTTTTAATCTATTCTTTTTAAGCCAGATATCATGTAGAAGAAAAGGATTTGGGAGAAAATAGCTTTGGGACATAAACCCTAGGCTAAAATGAAGGAGAAGAAGAATATAGGAGAAAAATAGCTTTGAAACTCAAACTCTAGGCTCTAATACCATGTTGAAATTTAAAATTATAGAAAAGATAGGAGAAAATAGCAAAAGAAAGATTTATGTGGTTCTGCAATCAAGAGCCTACATACACGGACACAAAACCAAAGAGTTACATTTTTATTCACTTGTATGTTTAACAAAATACATTATAATTCATATTTATAATGGAAGATATAGGATATATTTGGCATCCCATAAATGACTCCTTAATACAAGTATTAATCAAGCCAATGATTTTGCTAGTCAATCACATCATTGTCTCATAATATATCCCATGAATTAAGGGAAAATCTCATTAATTCCAACAGTAGCAATCAGATATCTGGTTCTCGTCATTTATTTTTCTTTTTGAAACGGATGTGATAGAATTTTGTTAGACGAAAATTACAAAGTAATACGATGTGGAATAACTAAGTGACCAAGCTAAACATTATTTCACAAATTTGTTACTAAAACTTAAGTTTTTATTGTTATGAGTAGGATCCATTCAAGATAATTGTATCCTTTAATTATAATCCTTTGTTTCAAAGGAAAGCCCTTTAATACTAATTAAGGTTTTATGCTTTAGGTTTTTTTGAGATATTAGGAATTTGGGTTGGTTTTGAAAATTGAAGGTTGGAGCTACACTTGGGGGAATGGTTGAAAGTTGAAACAGCCAAGCTGCTTTGTACCCTTATAGGGATCAAGCCATTCATAGTTCAAAAGAAACACTCCAGTTATTGTAGTTAGCCTTTTTAGGTTAATTAAATTATCCCTGAAAGAAAATTTAACTAACATTGAGATTAACTAATTTACGACCGGCTATGCTATATGGTAGTGAGTGTTGGGCACTGAAAGAGTCGTATGCATCTAAGATAAGAGTTGCAGAGATGAGAATGTTAAGGTGGATGAGTGGCCATACTAGACTAGATAAAGTCCGTAATGAAAGTATTAGAGAAAAGGTAGGAGTGGTGCCAATTGAAGATAAGTTGAGAGAAGGGAGATTGAGGTGGTTTGGTCATGTGAAGCGTAGACATACGGAGGCTCCAGTTAGACAAGTAGAGCACATTAGGCTAGAGGATTGAAAGAAAAAAAGGGGTAGACCTAAATTGACTTGGAGTAGAGTAGTACAGCATGACTTAGAAGCATTACACATTTCTGAGGATTTAACCCAAAATCGTTCAGAGTGGAAAAAGCGAATCCATATAGCCGACCCCAAATTTTTGGGATAAAGGCTTAGTTGAGTTGAGTTGAGTGAGTTGAGTTGAGATTAACTAATTTAGGTTGAATGTTAAAAATTTTGATGTTTGTCAATGTTTGAGTTGATTTGATTCATTGAGCCAAGAAATATTTGGAGTTGATTTCATTTGTGACTGAACTTCTGAGTTAAAGTTCTGTCTGTATCCAATTGGCGCAATAAACATAGTTCTTCAGTTTAATTGGCCTGGTTAATTTTATGACTTCATCAGTCTATGAGTCAGAGACACATTATTTACTGTAACCCTTTGATTAATTTTTGGACTTAACAAATCTATGAGTTAGAGACTCGTTATTTCATTTATTGCAGTTGATTTAGGATTTAATTCATCCACATCTTGATGCAGTAGAAATTATATTCATTGTCAAATTAGAAAATTTAGATTATTATTAATTATGAAGCATAGTGTTTTATTATTTAGGAATTTTATTATTATTAGGATTATTATTATTATTATTTGTTTAGTATGTTTTATTTAGGATTCCTAATTAGTTTTTTATTAAGGTTTCTAAATCCTAATGTAACTAGGGTTGCAAAAACTCTATAAATAGGTCTAGATTTTCTATTATTAGTAGCTTTGATTTTTATGATATTATTGACAATTAAATAAGGATTCTGAGAATTGGTTCTCTGAAGAATTTATTTCTCTTTGTTCTTGAGAATTAATTTCTCTTGATCTTGGTTTCTCCCTTGTTCTACATCACATCTTTCCTTCATTTACGAGATTATTGTCATCATTCTAGGAAAAATATTACAAAGATTCATTTAATTTTTATTATTAAAGATTTAACTATTTTATTTAGCGTGTGGGTTTTACTTGCTATCATTTTTTTTCCAACTAAAGGCAAAGCAATTAATTTTTGGAGCTGGAAATTTTGATGAGGAGGCACCTTGTTGATGGTTTGAATGGATCAAAATAGAAATTTGGCTGGCTGATATGCGCTTTTCCTAATAGGCTGCTGTGAATTTTAGATTCATGGCTGTATTGTCTGTAACATAATGATATGGATGAAAGATCCAATACTTACGTGATGGAATAATATGCTCAGGAACCAAGAAAAAGGGAGAGAGAGAGAGAGACAGACAAAGGGGGGGGGGGGGGGGTGGAAAAAAGAGGACAAGGAGAGAAATGATGGCATAGTTGTGTGACATGACTGTGTATTCTTTCTTCTCTTTTTTTTTTTTTTTTTTATCACCTCGTTTTAGAAAAACCCTAATTCTTTTTAATTGTCTCTGTAAAATCATACATGTAGTTCATATTTAAAGTTATATTATGCTAGGTATGTTGACAAAAAGAACTTTTGGCGCATTTGCATCAAAAAGCAGTTCGCTTTATAAAATTATTTGTAAATTAAATTTTAAATATATGATTTTGTAATGGTACATTGCTAAAATTCTAGCTTAATTCTGGTTAAATGCAAGTGAAATCTTTGATAATGCTATTGCAATTAGGTGTTTGGACATAGAAGTGCATGGTTCTTTCACTCAGGAATAACCACTGTTGCTTGAGGAATGCTATGATATCTTTCTATGAATCATAACCCAGTGAATGCAAATAAAATATATTTTCCCCTGTGCTTCATTTGTTCCTTTGTCTCAAACATAAGTCTTCATGTTATATTCGGCTCTCTTAGGGATGATTTTGAACACCTTCCATATATGTGTTGTTTTTTCTCACCTTTTGAATGAGTTGCATTGCTGCTAATATTATATAAGTCATTAAAATATTAAATTGCTAGATGGGCTCCTAATTTTCTACTGTTATCCTCCTTAAATTGTTTGCTAACTTTCCTTTGCTTTGTACATTGAATATTTTTGACAACTGCATATTTAGGAAGATATTGGCAACTTTTTGGTTGGCTAATATCTTGTGTCTGTTGTTACAGCTTGAAGATAATGTGTGGGATGCATTTAGTGAGAGTGATGACCATATAGTGCCTCATCTTGCTAAGGAATGTGGAGATCAATTTAGAGTTCGCGGTGATAACCATAAGAAACCACGACATGAAATAGTTAACATTACGAGTAATGCTGGTGATTCTACTAGATACAATCAGAGAAAAGAGAAACCTTGCCTGCTTCCTCTGACCAAGAAGGATAGGATGCTAGATAAGGGTTCATGGTCTCATGCACCAGATGATGTGTTTTCTGCTTGTGATAGTGGCTTAGTCAAAGAAGTGACAAGTACAGTATCTGAAGAAACAAGAGTATCCAACCATTTTTTGAAAAGTGGAAATACTGATTCAGTTGGCAGTGAGTTCTGTTCTGATGATCCTATCTTGGGTGAAAAGAGTGCTGCAGATGATACTGACACATATCTTTTTCCACTCAGTCACATATCTCAGACAGATAATGATCTTAACTTTTTGGACAATGATTGTGAAGACAAAGAAAATGGTGGTCTACTATATTGTGGTTTTGACGACATAGGAAATTTTGAGGATGTTGACAGGATGTTTAGGTAGTTAATAATTGCCCTTTCATGTTACAATTTCCTTTTATTTATACTGGCTAAAGTTGTTTTTACCTGATAGGACTTTCTGCAATTACTATAATTTAGATATATTTGTGGAACAAACATGTTTTCTTGTAACATGCATGCTCTTGTGTCCTATAGATGACTTTTGTGTTTTGGGGGTGAGATGGGGTGGAGAAGGATCAAGTTATACAAATTCTCACGCTATTATATTACATTTTTTAAATTCTAATTGTTTCATTGTTATATTTAATACCCCACTTGTGCACATCATGCACATTAAATATCATTTTTGTCCGATACTGGTAACTATTGATCAACATTGTTACAGTGTCAGTTTATACTCATTAACTAAAAGTTCACTTTGAAATAGTTTTGTAAATGAAAAGAATACCCATTTTATTTGAAAATTCTCTCACACAACACACAACAACACACATAAGCACGTATCTTTTCTTTTTCAAAGTTCATCAAGCAATCCACTCACATTAGACTTAACAATAGGGGTGAGCCCCCCTCATTTTAATAGGAAGTTGGAATTTCTAAGCTTATGGTGTCCTCTTTGAAATATATTTACATGAAAACATCTATATATACACTTATTGTGGGCTTAAATATGCATATGAATATTTTCGTGTGCATTTCCATTTGGATTGTATTTATATTTCTTTTATCCCGCAGAAGCTGTGATTCAACATTTGGTCTGGGGAGTCTCAGTAATGAGGATGACTTGTACTGGTTTTCGTCATCTCATTCTATGGAAGGATCTGAAGATGCATTGAAGTTGGGTTCTAAGGTTTCAAGTTCCGAGGCAAGTGCATTGAATTGCATATCAGACCATCATGATGCTTCTGTGCTAAACAATGTGGATTCCTCGGTAAATGATTCCAATAAGGAAAGTCTAATAACAAGTGATAAAATATGTTCCAATATTGCTGGAGCCACTGAAATTTCAGCTTTCAGTCACTTGCAATTTCCAAACAGACCAGCTGCAAACTCTGCAAGCAAGGATGACTTAGTGCTTAACTATCAGGTTTGTAAAGCCATCATGTTTTCAAATTATTGCTTATATCCCTATAATTTCACATTTGTTGAGCTTGAATAATTGGTTTGCATTTAGGAGCTTCCAATGGCCTAGCATAACTTTCACAGGCACGTTGATTTTAATGGTCATTTTCAGTTCAAAGTATTGCCCATTATCAATTTAAAAATGACTGAATATTAAAAAGACTAGAGGATTGGCTCTAGAAAATACATTTTATTGTAATACCTTTAAAGGAAAAATATATAGTTGACGTAGAACAAGAAGAACAAAGGGATTAAGGGAAACAAATTTCTCGAATAAAATTTATTTAATTCTCAATAATAATCATAACAACTGTCTACTGAATAATAGAAAAACTAGGCCTATTTATAGAGTTTTGTAACCCTAATTACATTAGGATTAGGAAAATCTAATCAAATACTAATTAGGAATATAAACTAATTAAATTTTTGAAATAAAATAAAAATACTTCCTAAATAAATAATAAAACGGGTGACCCAATTCATGAAGATCCCACACTTGTGAGCTTTGGGGAGGGTTGGGTAAATGCAACATTCCAAATAAAATAAAATAGTTCCTAAACAATAATAGAATTTCTATATAACATAAACTTCCTAATTAATGATAATCTAAATCCCAATTTTACAATGACTATAATTTTGAACTTCCAATACTGCATCAAGTGTGCTTGAAAAAATGTTTGCCTTCAGTTTTGTCCTTTTCGATTGATAATAATGTGGTTTAATTATTGATGAATGCATGCTATTCTGTTTTGTCTGAGGATGGTTTTCTAGAAACTTTCCAAGATTATAATGTTAGTCTCGCATCTCGAAAACTCCAGTCATATAAACTGAGTAAATTCGCTATTCTACTGATTTGTGGTGTTGCATGACAGTTCGATAGCCATAGAAGTCAGCCAAGGCACCGAAACCACTCAGAAGGGAAGAGAAAAGAACAAAACCTGGGTAATGGTGGTTCTTTCCGTCATAATGGTAACTTAAAGCAATATGCAGATGCAAAGTGTTCAATTAGGGATCTGCCCCATCAAGTTCTTTCTCCTACAGGGGTTCAGCAACACAAACAAAACATAGTTTCAGATTCCATGAATCAATTGCAGACACATTTGCCATATATGCATATGGATTATGGTCATTCTTCAAATCAAACTTCAGTCTGTCCAAATCAATCTGGAATCAAATCTGAAAGTGATGGCATCCAATCTCTTTCTCCAAAGGAGTCTACATTTGAATCAAATCAAGTACAATCCATGGAAAGTTCTCATGGTCCCTCATCAGCGGCTCCTGCTGTAACAACCAGGAAGATGGAAAGGCTATATCATAACCAGGATTTACAAGTCCCGTGTGCCAGGAATTTCAAATGTGCAAATACTCCGAGTCCAACAGGATTTTATGATTCAGTTCAGAATCAAGCTCATCACTCTGGATACGAGGTTGAAGGTCACAGTGAAATTGAAGGAGTTAGCATGGGGATTCCAGCAGAGCTAGATTCTTCAACTGCCCAAGAAAGCTCTTGTATGAGCTCTGTGTTGGATGAAATCTCACTAGAAGCAACTAGTTTTTGCCAGCTACAACAAGTTATGGAACAGGTAATGCTAATTTACGTAACTTTGTCTATCACTTAAAAAATTGAAAACCAATTTTTATGTTTATACATCACTTCTAGAATGTACAAACATGTGTGTGCATGTACAAACATGTATGTGCATGTACTTCTAGAATGTACAAACATGTGTGTGCATGTAAATGGGTTTTATGTTTCCCGTAATCTCTTCTTCAAAACTATGTTGAATTGTAAAATTCCAGTTGTATTTCTTTTAAAATCTATATAATGGGCATGCCCTAGAATAGTAAGTATAAACTGATGGCCATGTGATTAAAAAAAAAATTCTAAACTTTGTATGCATTTTTAATTTAGACCAATTCTTTTCATTTATCAACTTTGATTGTACTCTAGAATTGGCTGGAATGCTGGCCAAGTGACTAAAATCTTGTTTAATAAACAAGCTTATCTGGCAAGGAAATATGATGCAAACCTCAAGAACGATGCTTTGAAACCCACGAACAGGTTTGGTTTATAATCCCAAGAAAGCCAAAATCAAGTTCAAATACCAAGGAATATCTTGACTTATCAATTATGTAGAATTGAAAACCAAGTTAATTCAAAGGTAGAATTAAGGATTCTTGACCCAAATTTTATAATTAAATAAGAACTAAGAATATCAAGATTGTTAAATCCTACAAGATTAATCACTCTTGGAGAATTTAGTTTAGTTCAAGAAAGAACTTAGGAAAAATCTCTCTGTTGTATTAATTTAATCAAAAGTAATGTTCCCTTGAAAAAGCATTAAGTTAGCCTTATATATACTGCTGAAACCCTCAATTCCTAAACTAAAAAAATAAAATAAAATCCTAAAAACTAATAAAAAAGTTAGAGTGGGCTAAACTCCTACTTAAGGCTTAAAAACACATAAATAAGGCCTAAAACACATACCTAACCAAAATAATTAAATAAAACTATTCAGACTTGTCCTAGATAAAAAAACACACTAAATTTGTATAAAAATCCATAAATTCTATCCAAATATTTCTTGATCATCACCCACGCAAACTTGGATCAAATTAAGCCACTTTCTATCTTCTTGTAACCCCAATTTATTGATTGTATCTCCATATTTAGCTTCTTGTGCTACTGCTTCCTCAATCAACTCTTGCATCTTTTTAACTCTAGTCCTTGTGATTGGATCTTCTTGTACAATTGCATCTTGAATCATCTCACGAATATTCCTTGGATCTTGTTATTCTTGTTGATTTCCATCATCCCCTCCCTCTTCAAAAGAATTCGTCCTCGAATCTTCACCTATACAAAAGGGGAAAGATCAGCAACATTAAAAATAGCACTCACATTGTACTCACCAGAAAGATTCAACTTGTAAGCATTGTCATTAATCTTGGCCGCCACTTGAAATGGATCATCTCCTTTAGAATGAAGCTTAGACTTTCTTTGAATTGAAAATCTTTCCTTCCTTATAGGCACCCAAACCCAATCTCCTGGTTGAAAAGTAATTCGCTTTCTTCCTTTATTAGCTTTGGATGCATATCTCATATTCTTCCTCTTAATGTGCTGTTTAGCTTGTTCATGGATCCTTTTAACCAACTCAGCCTTTTTCTTTCCATCTAAACTTGAAATCTCATGCACAGGCAAAGGAATCAAATCTAATGGAGTTAAAGGATTAAACCCATAAACAATCTCAAAAGGTAAAAAACTAGTAGAAGAATGCACACTTCGGTTATATGCAATTTCAACAAATGGTATACATCCTTCCAATGATTTCAAATTTTATTTAACAGCAGCACGCAAAAGAGTTGTTAAAATTCTATTAACTACTTCAGTTTGTTCATCAGTCTGTAGGTGACATGTAATAGAAAATAGCAACTTAGTACCCAGCTTAGCCCACAATGCTTTCCAAAAGTAGCTTGAGAACTTAACATCTCTATCACTAACAATGCTCCTAGGGATGCCATGCAACCTCACAACTTTCCTAAAGTATAAATCAGCAATATTTGTGGCATCATTAGTTTTATGGCAAGGAATGAAATGTGCCATCTTAGAAAATCTGTCCATTACCACAAATATAGAATCTTTACCTTCCCTAGACCTAGGTGACCCTAAAAGAAAGTCTATTGACAAATCAACCCATGGTTAACTAGGTATAGGCAAAGGTGTATATAAATCTTGAGGTAAGACCTTAGACTTTGCTTTCTTACATGTGATACACCTAGAACACGCTCTCTCTCCATCTCTCTTCATATGAGGCCATTCATATGAGGCCAAAAGAAGTGTTCCCTCAATGTATCCTGAGTCTTAGTAATCCCAAAATGTCCCATGAGATCACCACCATGTGACTCACGCACAAGTAACTCCTCCATAGAGTAATTAGGCACACATAATTTATTCTCACGAAATAAAAACCCATCATGCCTATAAAACATGACTGATGTAGTTTCCACACAAAAACATTGACCTATCAATTATATAGAATTGAAAATCAAGATAATTCAAAGGTAGAATGAAGGATTCTTGACCTAAAGTTTGTAATCAAACAAGAACTAAGAATATCAAGATTGTTAAATCTTACAAGATTAATCACTCTTGGATAATTTAGTTTAGTTTAAGCAAGAATTTAGGAAAAATCCCTCTTTTGTATTAATTTAATCAAAAGTAATGTTTCCCTGAAAAAGTATTAAGTTAGCCTTATATATGCTGCTGAAACTCTAAATTCCTAAATTAAAAACATAAAATAAAACCTAAAAACTAAGAAAAAAGTTGGAGTAGGTTGCATTCCTATCTAAGGCCCAAAACATATATCTAACCAAAAATAATTAAATAAAATTATTCAGACTTGTCCTATATTAAAAAAAAAAAAACACTCTAAATTTGCATAAAAATTAATTAATTCTGTCCAAATATTTCTTGATCATCACCAATGCAAACTTGGATCAAATTAAGTCACTTCTCATTTTCTTGTAACCCTAATTTATTGATTGTATTTCCATATTTAGCTTCTTGTGCAACTGCTTCCTCAATCAACTCTTGCATCTTCTTAACTCTAGTCCTTGTGATTGGAGCTTCTTGTGCAATTGCATTTTGAATCATCTCACGAACATTCCTAGGATCTTGTTGTTCCTGTTAATTTCTATCAAAATAATTTGTAGGACGTAGGAAGGGCTCACATTGTCCAATTTAGCAATTCTTTTCCCATTTCGGAAGCCCACGTTAGCACCAAATCAATACCAACATACAATTTAGACCTATTTGATACAATTGACACAAAAGTTGTAACTTATAAACAAAATTGATAAAATTAAGAGCATAAAATTCAATTGAAAAATTGCAACTTCAGGATTTTTCAAACCATTAGGTGTTTCCCTTAAAATAAAGTAACATATACCTGAATGTTAGAATCAGCATCAAATCGAGAAAATAAACAGCAAATATTCTTGGTGTGTGATTATAATATATGTGACTAATAAGCTGGATTATCAGTTTGTTTGGAATTTCTATATATGTCCATATACTCATTTTAAAGCAGAAAAGGGAGTTGGCTCAAATGACTTGAGAGGACAATAGACATAGAGTACTGAGTGGCATTCAAATATTACATCTACATACAAGGAATTGAAGGGAAATTGTTAGTATGATAGAACTTTTAGAAACTCGTGTATTATAAGAGATGGAATCTTCATCATTATTGTGTTGCATCCTTTATATAGAATTATTAATGATATGATATGCCTATGTGTATAGTCACCACATCCATCATAAACTTAGCATAAAACATTATGGAAAAGGTATCTTGATAAAGAAATTTAGGTGAACTATATATCTAATTAATTGTCTATCTGTGCATTATGTGAAAACTTCCTTTTGTGACTTTTGCAATAATCTTGTTGCATTTAAGCTTTTATAACAAAGCAAATATTTGTAGTTTCCACACAAAAACAATATGCAACTTTATTAATTCTTGTGGACTGATGTCAATGATAGGTAGTTTGAGAAACATGACTTTTTGTCATGAACCCATCCATGATATGAATGTTACTTGTGTTTAAATTATAGGTTTATGTTATATGCAGGTACGCTGTATTCTAGATACTTATTAATGGTTACCATCAATGTTACATCTTCAATAGTTAACATTACATGGTATAAGCTATATGATTCATCATAGACGTTGACAAAAAGAATTCATAATTTATTTTATTATGGTGTGTGGGGGGAGAGAAATTAAAGGAGGAACTGTACAAGGGAAAGATATACATCATAGAGAAGACCTTTGACAGATCTCGATTATTTCATAGAAAGCCATGTAGCATTAAGAAAAATAATCAAATAGAGAAGAATCTCAAAAATACGTGAACACTTAGGCATATTGTAGCAAAATTGTTGAGAACTTTGTAATTTGTACAGATTTTACATTGAGAAAGCTCTCATGTAAATTAAGTGCTCTGCACATGCAACGTACTGCTCTTTATTTCTTTTTTCTGTATATTTATATTAATGGGTTTTAGTGAACTGAACATTCTTTAATTCAGTTGGATATTAGGACAAAACTGTGCATAAGAGATAGTCTATATCGCTTGGCTAGGAGTGCTGAACAAAGGCATAATTGTGTGAATGCAAATGGCGGTACGAGAGATGATAGAGACACAAACAATCCATTGATGGCTGAAGAAACAAACGAGTATGTTCACTGCTCAATCCATTCTTTTCCTTTTTAGCCCTTAGGGAAAAAAAAAAAAAATCTGTGCATATGTTGTAGGTTAATTTTGCTATTATCATACCAAGGGTAATTGTCCATCTTTTCTGTCTTGCTTAGACTGCGATTAATTTTAAGAAACTGATTCTGCCATGCCTTGTTTATTCTTTGAGCTGCCCGTTCATCTATCATGCCATGCCATGATATGATAATGCTGGCAGCAATTATATTTATTTTGATAAGGTCAATGAAATTTGGTTGCCATTTATTTGGATGGAGAATTTAAAATTTGAGATTTGAATTTGATAAAATTTAGATTTTCTTTAATTGATTAGATCATGAATTTATATTAACCTCATAAATGTAAAGAGCATCTTATTTGAGTGAGCATTTGAAATGCTTTATAAAATGATGTTATTTGAAATATATTATAAATGAATTCTTATTAAATAAAAGTAATAATGTATAATGATGTTATTTGGAATCTACATTTTGTCAACAATTTGTATTAAAATAAAATTTAAATTCCTTATTTCAAATTTTGATATTTAAACATAGCATCAAATTATTCCATCACTTAAAGAGTTAATATGCCACGCTGTATACTTTTATCATTACGTTCCAACTTTGAATCATTTCTCTTTTTCTATCTTGGCCTCAAATGTCCAGTAGTTGTTGAAATTTGTTAGTTGTTAAGACTATATTTGGTAAGACATAATCAAAGTCATAATGCAATTGCAATTACGTTGTATGTTCTTTTACTTTGTTTGGTTACATAATAAAAATTTAATGTTGTGCAATGACCATTACATTATGTACACTTTGACCCATTTTGTTAGAACCGAACCAGACTAGCTGGTGGGACTGGGTTAACTAGGAATTAGTTTAAAGTAGGTCAATCCCTTGAAAAAAAAAAAGATGAAAAAAAAAGAAAAGAAAACCTAAACCTTGTTGGAGATAGAACTTGAACCTTAAACCTACTGATGCATTTTGAAAACTATTGCCATTATAACTACACAATGTCTTTATTTTTCTTCTGATATAAATATATAAACATATCAAAATAAAATTACATATATTAAATAACTATATAAAATATATCAAAATCATTTATTTTATTTATTTAAATTATATTGTCTTATTATAAAATAATTAATAAAAATTAACTTCTGACAATTGTAAAGAAATCAAAGTTTTTCCATTTTGTCAACTTGTTAATTGAATAATCAATTGTTTCAATTATTTATTTTGTTAGTCTGTTAACTTGATTTAATGAATTATTTTTTATTTTATAATTTTTTATATTGTAAAGCTATAAAATTCTCTGTTTATTGCGCTGTAATATTTTAATATCTCAAAATTTATTATATTAATATAAATAAATTTGTCATCATGAAAATTTTATTTTCATTCTAAATATTTCTTTTATTATAAAATACTACTATTTAAAATCTAAAATTTCAATTAAAAATTTTTGAAATATTTATAAAAAATATTATATGTTAAGATTTAATTATATTTATTTTAATAATGATTTATAAATTATATTAAACTACTAATTATAATAATATACATTGTTGTTGTTTATTAAGAGATTGTTAATTTTATGATATTAATATATAATTAATTTATATTTAATAGTACTAGTTAAACTCTGATTGAACTTAAGCTTTTAATCATCTGCCTTTACTGGTTCAATAGCCAGGCCAAGTTTAAAAACCTCACTTTGACCAATATAATGTTCATTACGTAAACAAATGTATATAATCCTTTTTTCTTTGTTTTATTTATTTTATTGCCACAATTTTTTTTTTTTTCCATAATCATCACCCCATCAGGTAATCGTTGCCGTTGCTGTTGCTGTTGCTGTTGTCACCGCCTAGCAACCAACACCACCAACAGCAGTCACCTAGCATTGCTATCATATCACTCTATCATTAATACCATCACAAATAAACTAAATATTGGAATAAAAGTTTTTTTTTTTTTTAATATTGAAATAGAATTTATTACTTCACACTTTATGCATTGCTGTTGTTACAACCAAATATGGAATGACAATTACATTATGCATCTTATCAAGCATAGTTCAAGTTCATTTGTCTAGAAAATTCTCTCCTTATCTGATTGCAATTGTGGGTCTAATTCAGGAGCACTGGGTTCTTTGATATGGAAACGGATACAAATCCCATAGATCGGTCTATAGCACATTTATTGTTTCACAGGCCTTCAGATCCATCTTTGATGCCCGTCAATGATGGTTTGTCACTAAAGTCACATGCCATGGTAAGCTTTTTATTCTTTGTTCGCATGCAATGTGTCACAACCAGCTACTCTTTTTGATGCCTTAATGAAAGAAAATTGGCAGGTTCATGGGTCTGTAACGAGTCCATCCATGATGGCTAAGGAGCAAGTTTGCCAGGATGAAACTGCCAGTGTTTCAGATAAAAGTTTGTTAGTGAGTGGCCATAAACAATAAATACTAACATGGCTCAATTATTGTAGAATGTCTATTTTTTGGATTACTGCACATCATGACGTACAGTAACTTTTTCATGTGGTTCCAGCATAGATAACATTTCAATTCTATGTTTGGATCTCATCGTTTCTCAGATGTTTTGTATATCCTTGTAATGGTTTAACCCGATAACACTCTTTTAACTATCATATTGCTAGGATTTTTGTTTGTTGCTCTGATCATGTCAGATTGTAACAACCATTCATTGGTGTTCGAGTTTATGACAATTATATACATTTTGCCTTATTTTAAGTTTTGATTTATGGATAAAACATACTACTTTCCCTGCCTGTCTTTTGATTTAACTGCAGAATCTAGGATTAGAATCGAACCCGCCCTTACCCATCCATTGGGACCTACATTAAGGTTTAGAAGAAATAGATGTATTTCTATCTTGTCCATTGTGTCAAAGGTAGATTTCTTGTTGTATGCTTAGTGACCCTAACAGTTGAATTCGCAAACCAGCATGTCATAAGACGAGGTTTCATCTTTGCATTTGTTAATGCAGTGTTGTTTCAATGAGTATTGGTTAGTGGTCAGATGATCATGCAAGGTTGAGTTTTTCCAGAATTCATTTGTATGTTGCGTTTTCTGTTAATTTGTGCATTCTATTTTTGGTTCTTTGTATAGTTTAATTAAAAAATAGAACATCTCTGCTGCCCAATTTTTTTTATTATTCTACTAATAATTTAATCAATAATTGTTTTGGTTCATGTTGGTAGCTATGAATTAATTCAGCCGAAATGAAATGGAATATTGTTAATGTTACAGGATCGAGGAAAAAGGATCTTGTTAAGAGGAGAGATTATGCCATGAAAGAAGCAAGGAGATCAAATCCATTTCAAAGAAACAGCCAGTCTTCTGGTTTCTATTTTTCCTTTTGAAGAAAATTTTTCTTTTTTTTTTTTGTGACATATATATTTATCGCGTTCACTTAAAATGATAGAATTTAAAATTTCTAATTTAAAAAAAAAATTCAAATCTTGTACAATTAAAATAATAAATCATTATAAAATGTATTTTTTAATTTGTTATTATTTTTGTAAAATAATTATTTTTTATCATTATAAATAAATATTTAATTTTAATTATGAAGAAATTACTGTATAATTTTGAATATAGAAAAATAATTATTTTTTATGTAAAAACTAGTTAAAACGTAAAACTTTTATTATGAAGCGAAATGGTAATTGAAAATTTCATAAATTTAAAGTTATTTTTTAAATGTTTATTAATATATATATATATATATATATATATATATATATATATATATATATATATATATGGAAATTTAATGCATCTGAACGTAAATTCCTATTTTATAATTTTCTTCACGTTTCGTAGAAGAGAAAAAAAAAAAAAAAAAACTATAATTGTTCGCAAGAAAACTTTCAATATCTATTTGACGAAATTTTGAACGATAATTCTATCACATCGATCACGGTCATTTTGTTAAAATCGAAAGATTTGCCAAAAGTGAAGGCATGAATTTGGGTAATTTAGCTAAGATGGAGATAGAAAAAGAACAAACTAACCACGGCTGATCCTAAGCATCAAATTCAAACTGTGCAACAGCAGCCGTACTTCTTAGACAGATAACAGATAGCGCATTCTCAAATGTACTTGGACCTGCTTCTCGATTGCTGATTACTTTAACCATGTTTGATTACACATTTTTCCTAATGATCCTAAACATAACGGGAATCTTAATTATGCTAATCAAACTGTTGTCTGAGTTGCATCTCTGTCTCACTTTTCCATGTAGCGTGAGATGACTGGCCCTTCATCCTCTTACTTTTTTCCTTATCTTTAATCGTTGAACCCTTTTTCTTGGGCTCTTTGTTTGTGTCGAATGGCCGATCACCGCACACAGGACATACCATTCCACGTGCACTGGAGTATGTCTTAGGTATTCCACATTGCAAGCACATCCTATAAAGGCAAAAAATAACCAATGACAACTGAGAAGTGGCGCTTCTGGATTTTGTTTATTCTATAGCTCTTTATGGCAACCAGTACCCGAAAATTAAAAATAATAAGGCACAATGTGGAGTTTATTTGATCATTTAGCCACTAAAAATAAAAATCGGTTTTACATTAATAAGACTGTGAATTGACACAACCAAATTGGCAATTTACCTTAAATTTCTCTAAATCACTCAGTCTTTACAATCAGCACTAGTAGGCATAGCAAAGAAAACAACTAATTAACTTTTATCACGGCATAGAGATATATCTAAAAGACCAGGGAAAAAAGAAAGTACCTCAGTAGTTCCGCAGCATCTTCTGCATTGGGATTGGTCACGGTTGGCACTCGTTTTCCTCCCTCCTGTGTTGTGCTAAGAACTGATGATGTTGGAGGCTGGTTAGACTCAATATCACTTCTTACTCGCTCATGAATGCCAATAAGTTGAGCTTTGGCCTCCACTACAACACCTGCAAAAAATAGGTGCATGTCATATAAAATTATTTCTTCCAGCCAATGGAACAATATTAATAATAGATATATGGTCAAAAAATTTACCAAGAAATCTTTATTTAATGCCTCCTTCCATATAGCCTAATATGAAGTTTCCTTCTCAGCCCTTTGACAAATCAGATAATTACTAAATTCTTTAATGTGTTGCACGAATAACACTTGAGTTGCTATCCATATGTGTTCTCTGTCTCTCCTCCCCTTCCTCACAGATTGACCTAGGGATCTACTTGTTTCTTCAAAATTTCATGCATCTCTTTCTCCCTTGTTTATTCAAAATTTTATGTGTATTCCTCCCTACTTGTTTCTTTAAAATTTCATGCACATCCCTTGCACCCATCCTTGCCTACTTCTTTCTTCATAATTCCATGCCCTACATATATCTAATCAAAACTAGAGGCCTACGTTATTTGAACTCAAGTATAAATATCATATAAGAATGTGTGCTTTCAAAATTTTCTTTGATTTTCCCATTCACTAAAAGGGTCAAAGTCTTATAACTATGTCTAAACTTCCTCACCTGATGCGGGTGTTTTGGGTAAAAGGAAGAACTGAAGCAAGTTAACAAAAGACACTTGAGACATCATAATGGGTTTGTCCAAGGAGAACTTGTAAGCTTTTGTAAGTTTAACTTAAGAAATTGAGCTTGCTTGTATAAATTTGCAATTCTATCATCAGGTATCTCAATTTTTTGGTAAAATGTAGTACTGTGTGACACTGATACAGTGATGGAATAATTGCACATTGTTTTTTTGGAGGAGTTGTTCCCAAAACCTACCTAAAGGCTAACATTGATAAAATCTTCAAACTACAAAGTGTAAGTAAAACCAGCTTGAAAAAACCTCCAAGCTGCAACCTACAGTCTAATAGATAACAACTTGAAATTTACCAATACTAGCATGGGAAATGATCCGTCACTCCATGTTGGTAATGTTGCACAGATGGCATGATACAACATCAAATTTTTGGTTGTTTATTGGTAGAATATATCAAAAAGGTTCAAACAAAGGAAGTCCTAATCTTAATTTTGGAATATTTGAGTCTAAAGACCAACTTGAAATAACCATAACTTGGAAATGCACCAAAAAAATTTATTCCTCATAACTAGGAAATGCACCAAGACCACTAGTCCTTATGGCCAAACCAGACACCTGACCAAATTTTTACTTTGATTCTGACCTTGCAAATGGCAATCAAGACCATTAACAATGTGTGATATGTGTGATATGAACCTGCCTAACTTCACCTCAAAAGCTAGTTCACAAGGAGAGATTTGCAAACCCATATATATAACACTCAATGCCTCCCTGCAGAACTGATGTGTGATGCATCATTTCCAAATCCTGAGCATTCTCGTGAAGCAATTGGAGTCATGACTCATTCACCCCGACCTCTCTCGAAAAATGTTAGGAAATCTTTGCATATGGCCCACTGACCAATACAGAGTGAACAGAGTGAGACTCTGATACCAAATGATATGACCCTGCCAAACTCCCCCTCAAAAGCTAGCTCACAAGAAAAAATTTGCAAACCCATATATATAACACCCAAGATCCTCTGCAGAACTGATGTGGGATGCATCAATGTGATTTACTAATCACTTAAAATTATGAAACTTGATTAATTAATGTTGTACTTTGTTATTTAATTTTACTTTGATTCTGACCTTGCAAGTAGCAATCAAGACCATTACTAATGCGATTCAATAATCACTTAAATTTATAAAACTTGATCAATTAATGTTCTACCCTGTTATTTAACTTTATAGGGAAATTAGTTTGCAATGGATCGAGTCCAGATAAGGGTGTTGTCTGTCAGTAACAGAGTCATGGTAAATGGGTTCATAGATGATTGACCAAGTTGGATTCGTTACCGATTTGTCACTTTTGCAGGGGCTATCATAAATATTTTTTCAAAACTTGCACATAAGCCGCTAATGTTTTACGTAATGTATGTCCTTTTCTTCTAGGTTAAATTTCAGACACAGATTTTGTGCTCAAAACTTGCTGGTGAAAAAAGCGAGTCTCAAAAAACCATACTCTTTGGATCTTCACAAGATGCCAATGAAATTAAACTGATATAGAAATTTAATAAATTTCTTATGATTTTTCTATAATCATACCTAATTTCTACTGACAAATGTAGCAAAGAATCAAAGGATAACAAAAAATTTACCAGCAGGTAAGTCTTTCTTCTCCTTTCGATTCCTCCAGCGACCGTGCCTACCTAGCTGGTGCTCAACGCCTCCTGCGCTGGGTTGCTCTTCAACGCAATTGTTAAGAAACTGTGAAGGTCCTGAAATCTCCAAAAACCACAACAGAAAAAGAAACTATTAGACTCCTAATCTCTATTTAGCACAGAAAATTATACCTAATTTGGAATTCCTCAACTAATTAACACAAATTAGGAATGATTACTTCGGAGAAGACGTGGAGCGCAGAGGGAAGACCGGACGATCCATTGGACGGAGCGGATTGGCCGAATACTGATTTGTAGGAAAGCAAACGGCCGCCGGACACGGCGGAGGCGGACGAATCATCGTATTCATAATCATCATCATCATCGAAGGAGATACGGTAATCCTCCGGTGGTGCTTCTTCATCCGCCGAAGAATAGCCTTGAATGAGAGACAAGCTCATGGTTTCTTCGGCTGAGCGAAGGCTTCTTGTTTAGGCGTTTACAATGAACTGTGGAGCAGCCTATTACCATCGCCAATGGATAAAGAAGGTAATATAATTACGAATTTATTATTATTTGCTTTATAATTAAAAATTAATATATAATTATGTGATTATTTGTAAATTTTTAATTTTTTTAAATGCATTTTATTTTATTTTTCTATTTAATTAAATTTCTAAATTATGCAAATATATCTTATTAGTTAATTAATCATGTTAAAAAGTTTTCACTAAAAATATATAAATTTTCTAAAATAAAAAATTATATATTTAAAGAATTTAAAAATTAAAAATTAAAAATTAAGACAAAAATCAATTTTAGATATGAATTTCTAATTTAAATTTAGAGAATTTGAAATTAAATTTTTAAAATTTCTTAATTATTCAATTTTAATTTTAATTTCATTCTAATTACTTGGTATCGATTAAATTTAATTATTAATTTCTTTAATCTTTTTAAACCTAATTTAACTAATAATTATACTAATCAATTTTAATCTAGTTCAATGTTAATTTTTATCAATCAGATTTTGATTGATTTTAATTTAATTATAATTTATAGTAATCAAATTTCAATTGGTTTTCAGTTTCAAATTAACCAACAACATTTAATAATAAACTTTTCATATTAATAATTAATATATTAATAATTAATAGCAAAATAATTAATTAAAAAAATAATTATATGCAACCAATTACATATTAATTATTTATAATTAAATAGTGATTTAACAATACTAAAGTAGTTTTTTTAATAAAAATTCAAGAGTACGTTAACAAGTGGATCCGTGGCGCAATGGTAGCGCGTCTGACTCCAGATCAGAAGGTTGCGTGTTCGATTCACGTCGGGTTCAATTTCCCTTTTTTGTAAAATTTGCCTTTCCTTATATTATTTTTTCAAATAAGTCCCCAAATCTTACCTTATTTATGTGGAAGACCCCTTAAAACTTACCCTCCTGTATTTTTCCACACGCTCTGAACTCTCAACCCTTCACCCAGCATTTCCCACAAACTCTATAATCACTTAATCAGTGCAAAAATAAAAATATCTTAAAAATAAAGTGCAAAAATAAAAATTATAATATTTAATATAATATAATACGAAAAATATCTGGATAAAAATTATTGGAAGTAATATATTAAAAATTTAAAAATATAAATTTTATATGTTAAAACATATAATTATTATAATACAACTACAATATAAACATTAATTTTAATAGTTCAGTATATATTAAAATTTTAAAAAATTAAATTATTATTATATATATATATATTATATTTAAAATTCCATCTTAAAATTTTTAATGCTAAAAAAAATTAAAGTTTCTTAATTCTCTTTTTGGGGAAATGGGAAAAAATTTGCAAATTTTACTATTTTTATAATTTTGTTCTATTTTTTTTTTATAATTACATCAAAACTATTGACAACTGTGCAATTGTATCCTACTATTAAGCATATCATTAGAAATTAATAAAAAAATATTACCTCAATTATTAATACTATTTAATAATTGCACCCTAATAGTTTTATTAATTTGGAGTAATTAATATAACTGAGATGATAGTTCTATTGATTTATAATGGCGTGAGTGACGGCAAGGTATTATTGTATTACAACTCAATTAAGTTTTTATTTCAAGAATTTAGGGTCGGTTATATGAATTCTCTCTCTTCATTTTAAACGATTTTGGATTAAATTTTTTAAAATGTGTAATGCTTTTAGGTCATGTTGTAAGGTATTATTGTATTATTATCAATAATTTAGAGTGTAATTATTTAATAAAAATCATAAAACAATGATAAAAATGAGTAGAGTGTGAGATTTGTTTCAGCCATTATTCTTTTATTTTTCAAGAATTTCAAAAATAATTAATTTTTTTGTGAATATAAAGAAGACTGATTTTTTAGGATATGTTTAGAGTGTAGAAAAGTAAGGAAATAGGAAAAGTAGAAAAGTAAGGAAAATAGAAAATTTGTGAAGGAAAATAAAAATATTTTATTTTATTTAGAATGATGAAAAATTAGAAAGGAAGAAAAATAAGAATGAAAAACAATAAATAGAAATTTAGTTTTTTTTTTTCTCTCTATTTTTAGAGAGAAAATGGGTTGAAAATAAATAAATTATTTTTTATTTTTATAATTATTTATTTTATTTTAAATAAAAAATAGATTTTTACTATTTGAAGAAGCTACTTTTTTTTTCTTTTGTGGATATTTAACCCGACTGTATTTTAGTTTTAATATTTTATATAATTATTAAAATTTTTAAATATAAATTATTAATAAAAAAATATTTTTTTATTTAAATTAATAATTAAAATGTATAAATAAATTTAAATATTTTTAAATAATAATAATTAAATTTAAGATAATTTTAAATAATTAAAAATAAATTTTAATTAAAATTAAAACAAGTAGAAATATTAAAATTATTAATTGAGTTTTGAATTTAAATAAATAACTTTTATAAATATTTTATTTTTTTATGTGAAATGAAAAATAATTTACTTTTCATAATTTTATTTTTTTATTTTTCCCTCCTTTACTTTTTTTTTTTTAAATTCCCTAATAAAAAAAATTCCCTTTCGCTTGATTGATTGATAAGGCAAAATGATTTAAGACAAAACATCAACGTGACGAGAAGCGAAGATTTAGGTGATTTTATTTCCTTACTGTGTCAGGACACGACACCCAACTGTACCCATTGATCGAAAACCAAAGAAAGGTCTCTCCTTTCTCTTCTCTCCGTCTCTCTTTGACCCATTATCCGGCCTACCACTCGCCGTCCTTCTTGTAATCGCCGCCTCTGTTTAGGCCACGGCTATATCAGCTATGGCTTCCTCTTTATATGCCCATGTATAGATTCTTGTTTTCTTTGTGCTTTTGAAGGTGTAACCTTTCTGGGTATTGGTTGATTACTTGGAAATTTTGGTTGAAAGTGGAAAGCATGATTCAGAAACTGAGGAAGTTAGATGCTTACCCAAAAATCAATGAGGATTTTTATAGGAGGACCTTTTCCGGTGGCCTCATTACCCTCGTCTCTTTTCTTATCATGCTTTTCCTCTTCTCCTCTGAGTTAAGTATGTCTCTCTCTCTCTCTCTCTGTGTGTTTGTGGGTTGCTTCTGACCATTACATATCAGTTGTTAAAGATGATGTCTTTTGAATTGAGCATATGGTAGTGAATTGAATTGCGATATAGGATGTTTAAGAATTTAGAGAAGTTGAAGGTTAGGCAAATGAATTGTACATGAGGGATGCTTATATAGATTTCAATAGTGTAAATAAGCTTGTGAAGAAGGTGCAAATGAAAAAACCCATTGGTTGTGTTATGGGGCTGAATCTATAATAGTTTTGAAAAAGATCAACCAAAAGAACTGATTTTCTGGTTACACAACCAGGAAAGACTACCAGTAAATGTGTTTTTTATTCTCAGATTTTTTTTTCTAAAATTGGAAATTAGTACCCCATTTATAGCATAAAATTCTAATAGAATAAAGCTTTGAATATATCTTAATAGAATAAGAGATTAAACTTAAGAGCTTGTTTGGTTCAATTCTAAAATACAAAATTATGTAATTCAATTGAATTTCATATTTTGTATGTTTGATGTTAAAAAAATAAATAAATTCTAGGAATTGGATATAACTAAAAATGATTCCTATTAAATTTGATGGAATTTGAAATGAATTCCAGGAAACTTACATAGTAATATTTTTTGGACTAAAATGCTACTATCAAAAATTTTCTTCTCAATCATTCATCTTTTTATATACTTATATATTTTAACTATTCACTTTGAAATTTTGATCACTAATGTGATCAATAGAATTTACTACACTCAATAAGTACCATTAATTAATTAAAAAAATTAAAAGTGGTTTGAATCTTTAAGGAAAAATAACCAAGTATCATTAATATCATCCTTAAATTTTCCCTTAAAGCAATCTGTCACCTTGCACAATTCTTCCTTTAAATTTTTTTTTTTATATTTATTATCACATAAGATATTTTATATTGTCCTCAGTTTTTAATATTTAAGCTTATTATGCACTTAGTGATGACATTATTTATGTTATTATATACATCTCCTATATTATGAGAAATGTCAATTTGTTTTATATTTATTACTATATTGATGTAGAACAACTAAGAACAAAGAACACAACAAGGACCAATCCTTAAAAAAGAGAACTAATTCTCAATAATTTTATTTAATCTCAATAATAATCATAATTCAAATGTACTGAATAATAGAAAATTA
The DNA here is from genome assembly GCF_030052815.1 of Hevea brasiliensis. Lineage (NCBI taxonomy): Eukaryota > Viridiplantae > Streptophyta > Magnoliopsida > Malpighiales > Euphorbiaceae > Hevea > Hevea brasiliensis. Next base: position 5,568,685 of record NC_079505.1, read on the forward strand.
GCTCTATTAATGGAGCTAATTTTAACTCAAAATTGTTTAGAGTGGAGAAAGCAAATCCATATAGCCGACCCCAAATTTTTGGGATAAAGGCTTAGTTGAGTTGAGTTGAGTTTAATAGAGCTTACAACCCTAATCAAATTAGGAATAGAAATCCTAATTCAACTCTAATTAGGAATACTAAATAAGATAAATTAGAAAATAATAGACCTAATAATAATAAAATTCTTAAACAATAAAAACTCTTTAAATTTCTTAATCCTATAATAATTAAAATTCCTAAATAAAATTCTAAACTTCCTATTCTGCATTAATTGTTAGTTGCTTTATATGTTTGTTAATTATTATAAATTTATTAGGTATAAGATTTTTTTAATTCTGTAGAAAATATAATCTTTTAATTTTATTATTGAGGATAGTTTAAGAAATAAGGACAAATGAATTTCAATTTTGAAATTATACGAAACATAAATTATGTAGAATTCAATTGAATTTTGCATTTTAAGTTGTGTTATACCGAACAGTGGAATTCATTTCAAATGAATTCCAAAGTTTGTAGTAGAATTGAACAAAACATTATGTAAATCTTAACAAAATAAGGATTTGGCCCTTCTCAATAAACAACAATAACAATTAATAGATGACATAATGTAGGAAAGGTTTTGTTGTATTTGGAGAAATGGCATAATGCTTTGTTGATCTTTTCATTTGTATCTCATTTTTGTGGATTTTATATTGAAAATTTCTCAATTCAACATGCCTATTTATATTGGTTGTGTAATGATTCTTCGGCAAAGCATAAACTATCATGTTAAAAATTATCATCTTCTTTAGATAATGATATTAGCATAAGAAACTTCTTGATAATGACCATCTTAAGCCAGTGCCTCAGCTGGAAAAAAAAAAAAAAAAGAAAAAAAAAGGGAGAACAAAAAAAAGAAAGAAGAAGAAGAAAAAGATTGGTGATTCGATTTTATCAAGTCTGGCATTTTGCGATGTTTTCTTTTCCTATACTTATGTTATGAACTAATCTTTTTGAGTGGTATTTAATGACATTTCTTTATATTCTCTATTTCTTCTTGACAAAGATTTTTATGAGTTACTGGATCTGGTCTTAGTAGTTCTTAAAGTTATATTGGCTATTGATGCCTGTTTTTCTTGAAGGATTATACCTGCGTATTGTTACTGAGACGAAGCTCTTAGTGGATACTTCAAGAGGGGAAACTCTAAGGATCAATGTACTCTTCTTTCTTCCTTCCTTTTAATTGATTCATTGCTTCCCATGGTTTGATCCTTTGGTGTTCTGGAGTTGCTAGGTGTTAATTGATGTTTGTGTTTTGGTTCATCCTTGTTTTTGCTTGAATGTGCAGTTTGATGTCACTTTTCCTGCCATTCCATGTACATTGCTCAGTATTGATGCCAAGGATATCATGGGAGAGGAGCATTTCGATATAGTATGTACACAAAAAGTGGCTTCTTGTTGGTCAATTTACATTTGCACATTATTTGGCTGCTCGCTCAATTCATTTGATTGCTTGACTGTTATTTGTTGAAACCTGTGTTGGTTTGCTGCTTATAATTCTTCTTTTTCATGTACAGAGACATAATATAACTAAGAAAAGGATTAATGTTCATGGTGATGTAATTGAAGTCAGGCGTGATGGGATTGGTGCACCAAAAGTCAGTGAGAAAATACCTCTCTCTCTCTCTCTCTCTCTCTCTCTTCCCTGTTTTGCATGTTTTCCCTTCCCTGTTTGAGCAAGCAATTCTTACAAATACAACTGATAACATCCTATTCTTTAGATTTGGTTATGATCATGTGTATGCACACACTGTACCACTTCTTATGCTGATCATATCATTGTTAGACACAGAAACACCTGTACTCGTATATATAAGCCTCAAATTGGTCAATATGCCTCGCAATGTAGATATACTCATAGGGGTTTGAACTTTGATTTATAACTTGGTGAATTAGGTTCTCCTTTTCCATTATGTTCCTTATTTCCACCCCAAACGTGCAACATATTTTCTCCCAGTTTTCTGTTTCTGTTCATGGTTTAATTTTTTGAATATTTGTTGTGCTTTTTTTTGTTTCTCCTTCTTTGCTTGTACATCAACTGCCCATTTTAATTATTTTTCTCTTCTTCGTGCAGGTTGAAAAGCCTTTGCAAAAGCATGGTGGCAGACTTGAACACAATGAAATTTATTGTGGCTCATGCTATGGCGCAGAAATGGTACATTTAATCTCTGGCATCCATTTTTTGCTACATTATCTATTAATCTATGGCAATTGAAGCATGTAACTATATTATATGCTAGGTAGCATAGTGATTGCTAAACTGATATAAAATGGCTGGGAAACTTTACGATACATTGCATATTTAAGTCTCATGGTTTTGATGAACTATTCTAAATCTGATCATCGCCCTACTTTGCTTCCCAATCCCAAATAATGCTAATAAAGAAAAAAAAAACGTCGTTTGCTTCTTTTGAAACCTTAATCTTGTAATAAGAGTTATAAATCCAGATTTTGCAGGGTTTTGGATGCTCATGAAAAATGTATTTTGTTTGTTGACCTTGCTTGGTGAAAGCTCAAGCTTTTGGTAAGAAAGGCTTGGGCTAAAAAAAAATTTCATCCGAATTTATCAACTTTGAACAGTTAAACAGCAGCTTAAGGATACTCATTTCATACTTCTCTAATACTCTTTTTACTTAAGATTGCTATTTTGCTTTTCTCTCATCTGTCTCCCGTAGACTTATTCACATTCAGCTAACACTCAATATTGCTTTCATGAAATTGAGTTGAATGATAATATTAGATTGTTTATTAATTTCTCTCTCTCTCTCTCTCTTGCTCTTTCTTATGTAGTCAGATGATGATTGTTGCAACTCATGTGAACAAGTTCGTGAAGCATACAAGAAAAAAGGGTGGGCATTGACTGGTACGCATTTGATTGACCAGGTTAGTTTGCAAGTACTATTTCAGAGCATTTTGTAACATAATATAAGCTAATCTTTAGGAGGGCACAAAAGCTACTAATTATTATAGTAATTGATGTATCTTGCATTAGCATGCTTCATATGCATATTCCATTCCCCTGCTCTAATGTAGCTATGCTATCATATTCTTTAGGAATGACTTAGCAATAAGTGGTGTTACAATCCTCCATTAGCCCTTTGTCCTAATTATTGTTAATTTGTTACTGTGGACACTAAATAGAAGGTATCGGAGCCACACTGTGCTGTAAAGGAGTATATTAGGGTTGAACTCTTAGAGTTGAACTCTTACTTTCTGTAGCATATATAATTTGATAGTGGAAATCTGATGTGGCAATGGCCCATTTAATTTGGAAACCACATATTCTCTAGGATGTGGAGTTCATGTCACATTAGTTTCTTCTCAATGCAATGTACATGGTATCCATTTTAGACTAGAATTTCAAATAAAATGAATAGTATGCTATTAACAATAAGCTTTTGGGACATCAACATGGTTGCTTTAAAGAAGGGGAAAACAAAATCTAACTGCGACCAATTGCCTTTGTGATGTTAAGTATGCCCGCATCTGCAACATCCATTTTGTGATAGCCTACGAGTTATGACCTGAGTCCTGGGCTAAATCTGTTGATATATCAGGGACGTGTTCTTAAATTGGCTATTTGGCTTACATGGAGCAAACATCATCATAAAGAGGGAATAATACACATGCCACAATAATGAATGCTATTTAAAATCTTCTCCAAAAGAAGAAAGAAAAGGAAGAAGAAAGCAAGAAGGAGCCATTTTCAGCCCATGCAAGCAATTTCTGTGAGTTTGACGCGGGTGAGCTCCAGTTTTGATGCAGCCGCTTCAATCCAAAAGAAAAAAAAGATAACAGGGCAAATGAAGGGCAAGTCTGTATCTGCAGTTTCTGTTCTGAATTGTGTATTGGTGGGCCATAACTAGAGAGTAGGTAGAGTGTGATGAATGACCCATTAAAATTTTAGCTTGTGCCAAAATGAGTTATCATTCATGGGTGAAGATATCGAGCCACTTAAGGAAGTATTATCCTGGACCTGCTGGAACATCACTTTTTGGTGTGTGACACAAATTGTTGCATTGTTTCTTAAACGATTGTGATAAAATTCTATGCCTCCATTTCTATAATATTGTTGTTTTGCATAATATTGTTGTTTTGCATTACTCTTGGATGTTCATAAACTGAAATAGTAGTTAAAACTTTACAGAGCTTCATAAATTGTGCAAAATTAAATGCATGTCTTTGTTATGAAAATTTTCTGCTATTTTTATGGTCAGGTAGGCCTGGGAAAATTGTTTACCATGTGTGAGCCTTGTATTGTAATTGTATTGAGTTTTTTCATGTCCCTTTTGGTTTCAGTGTATGAGGGAAGAATTTTTCCAAAGGGTCATAGATGAAGAAGGTGAAGGATGTAATATATATGGATCTCTGGAAGTAAATAAAGTGGCTGGAAATTTTCATTTTGTACCTGGGAAAAGCCTTCATCACTCAAATGTCCATGTGAAAGATTTGCTGTCTGTTAAATCGTATAGTTATAATGTAAGAAGCATTTTGATACTTGAAATAGTTCAAATATAATTAAATTTTCTTTTTGGATTTTTTACAACTTATTTTAAAATTTTGTTGTATTTTGAAAATTTAATTTAACACTATTTTACCTTTTATGATGCATGATCTAGATAAGTCACAGGATCAATAGACTAGCTTTTGGTGACTACTTTCCTGGTGTGGTGAATCCCCTGGATGGGTAATTGTTTCTTTCTTCTCTTGCATGGCTATTTACACTTGAAATGTTTAAGTTATTCTATTTTGGGCATCTCCGTCATATTAAGTGGAATTTATGAGTTCATCTCGTACATGCTTTTGCAAGTATGATAGAATCGATATAGGCCTGCAAGCATGCATGTGTTTATATGCGACCGATATTTTGGATTTTCTCTTATTACTGCAAGCTTCCTTCTTACTTCAAAGTATGCTGTTAATTGATTTCATCTTGTCCCTTATTCAGTAGAACTTTGATGTATTGTGTATCATTTTTTAGGGTACATTGGGAGCACGAAACACCAAATGGCATTCACCAGTACTTCCTCAAGGTTAGTATATCAAGGCATTGAGTTTCTGACTATTGGGTAAATACTCTCGGTTGTCCTCTTTTATTTTTGATACTGATAGTTGGAAAATCATCCAAAGTTGTGGAAGGATATTTGACCTATTGAATCTGAGAATTTCAATTATTGTATCTATTTATATAATGTCTCTTTTCATCAGATTGTTGTGTTCATTACAAGCATTAATTATGCGGATTTCTCATTCTGTGTTGTTTGCAAGTGTTGGCATATGGAAAAAATTGTCTGGAAGAAAATGGGTTAAAGGGCATACTAATATGTGATTATTTTAAAGTACAAAGTATTTGAGTGATTATTTTAAAGTACAAAGTATTTGAAAACCTATGTATAGTGTGTGTGTGATTGAGTGTGGAGCTTTAACAGTCAAAATCTGCAATGTTCTAACCGTTAAGTGTTGATAGATTTGCTAAATACTGGCAAATGTTTAGATAGATTTGCTAAATATTTTAACTTTGCAGGCAGTCCCAACAATATATACTGATATTAGTGGCCACACTGTTAGCTCAAACCAGGTAATAACAAACACCCTAAATATAACAGATCTATTTGTTTTCGTCTCATTCATGGGATCATTTCCTAAGAGGCACTAACATGGGTATTGTACAGTACTCTGTAACAGAGCATTTCAAGAAATCAGAACCGGATCAACATGATTCTCTTGGAGTTTTCTTCTTCTATGACTTTTCTCCAATTAAGGTGTGTTCGTTGTCGACATCTAATATGCTTTTTAAATTCCTTAGAGTTTTTCATGGTAGGTGTTGCAGACTTTTCTATTTGCATGTGACTTCTGATGTAATAGTAATCTGTTTGTTTTCTCTCTGCTAAATAGTGTGATGTACAACCATAAAGAATAGATCAAGAGAAATTAATTCTCAAGAACAAAGAGGGTAGAGAAACACATTCTCTGGAGAAACAAATTCTCAAAATATTTATTTAATTGTCAATAATATCATAATCAAAGATACCGAATAATGGAAAACCTATGACTATTCGATTCATCCTGATATGAGAACTTTCAAAATAACAATGGTTGTGACATTCATGTTTCCATTGTCAATCTGTGCTTCTTCTAAGAGGATTGGCCACCTGATGTTGCTTATCATTTGTTTGTGTATTGCAGGTGACTTTTAAAGAGGAGCATATTTCATTTTTACACTTCATGACCAATATTTGCGCAGTATTTGGAGGTAATCTTTCTTGCTCATTCTCCTGGGCCTCCATGAAAATGATTGTTCGATAATTTAAAGACAAGCCTATTTGATCTTGTTTTGTTATCTCTTAATATCAAAAAATCCAGGTTTACTATTCTCTTTGGATTTCTGTAATTAAGAGGCTGTTACTCTTTTTTAGGTATTTTCACAATTGCTGGAATAATAGATTCATTTGTGTATCATAGTCAAAGAGCAATCAAGAAAAAAGCAGAAATTGGCAAGTACAGATGATATGCCGGGTTGACATTTTCGGCAGGATGTTTTTGGGATGATGGAAATCATTGAAATTGTTTCTTCTCAATAGTCACCAATCTCTTCACATTATTCACTCTTGCTTCCAGTCAGTTTACCGTTGTAGGCCATAGACGTCAGAATATGAACCCAGCTCCTGTTTAATCAAATGATACTTGTTACAAATGTTCTTCATCGACCTTCAGTACTCCTGTTACATATCAATAGATGTCTGAAAGTCTCTCTCACAATATCAGAGCAGTTTGCTTCTTCTTAGGATATATTATTATTATTACATAGAAATAGGCTTATGTACAATATAACTAAGCTCCATGAGCACAATGAATTGAAGATCCATTCAGAAGTTGAAGTTAGAGGCAATTGACTTGGCAGATAGCAAATCAAATTTTGTGTTAGCTAACAGTTAACTAGTAAGCTATTCTGAGCTTTCTTTTCCTCTTTTTGGGTGGGATAGAAATGGAGATGTGGCCATGACATTTTGTATTGTCATTGGGAATAATTATACTCAAAATCTCAAAATTAATTTGAGAGATTTTGAATTTTATCTACGAAAGCAATGATTTATAAAATAATAATAATAATAATAATAATAATAATAATAATAATAATTTTTTGTCAATACATTTTGTTGTGATCATAAAACAAATAGATTTTCTCTTACTTGGTATTGCTGGATAAAATTTCAAAGCTATCACATTTACGATAAATGGTAATTTTTAATTAAATTTATTAAATTTTTATTATCGCATTACGACAAGCGATAATTTTTAAATAAATTTATCGATATGTTTTTTGTATTTCATAAATTATAATATATAATTATTATAGAATTTAATTTTCGAAACATGATTCTTAATTAATTTTATGTTTTAAATTTAAATAATGAAAAAAATATTAATTATTAAATATAATTATTAATTTTTTTATTTTTTAAATAATTATAATATATAATTATTATAGAATTTAATTTTTTAAATATATTTTCAAATTAATTAATGTAGCAACTTCTTTTTAATTTTATATTATTTTTTAAAAAATCTCTAATCAGGGTATCTCAAGTTGTCGCAAATGCGTCGCCTTTAATATAAAATATTGAAGTTGTGGAAATTTTGAGAAAATAATTAAGGTTTTGAGGTGTGAATGATTACCATATTAGGGGCAATTATTTTTTTATTTTTTGTAATATATAATTATTATAAAATTTATTTTTTTAATACAATTATTAATTAATTTGATTTTTAAAATTTAAATAATAAAAAATATTATTTAGTTTGAAGACATCAATGGCAATAAAATTCAATATTTATATTTATTTTAAAGGAAAATTAAAATTATTTAATAAAATATTCTTAAACACAATATTATTATTATTATTATTATTATTATTATTATTATTATAAAAAATAACTAAAAAAACTTTTAGTTATTAAGACCATTAATTTGAGAGTAATTATTAATTTATTTATTCAAAATTTATGAATAATGATTTAAAGTTTTAATATTCTAAACAGCAAAGTTGAAATTCTTTCAATTAAATAATAATTTTATTTTTAATTAACAATGGCTTAATGACTTAATTAATTTTAATATGAATTTTTTTTTATCTCTGCCTATAAATAGTTATTATCTTTTACCATTTGACACACACCAAACTTTCTTCTCACCGAGTATATTTTTTTATCTAATTACCATTAATTCTTTTGTTTGCTCCATTATTTTTATTAATATTTTAAATTTAAATAATAAAAAAATATTAATCACTAAATATAATTATTATTCATTATCATATTCCCTAATTTTTAATTTGAAAAAAATCAATAGTAATAAAATTAATATTCATATTTGTTTTAAAGGAAAATCAAAATCGTTTAATAAAATATAATTAAACACATTATTTATTATTTTTATTTTTATTATTACTATTATTATTATAAATAAATAAAAACTTATGGTCATTAAAAAAAAAACTTGTGGCTATTAAATTCATTGATTTAAGAGCAACTAACTTATTTGTCCAAAGCTTATGACTAACATTTTAGAATTTTAATATTTTAAATAGCAACATTAAAATTCTTTCAATTAAAGAATAATATTTTTTTAATTAATAATGATTTAATGGCTTAATTAAATTTGATATGAATTTTTTTTTTATCTCTACTTATAGATAGTTAATATCTTCAACCATTTGAAACACATTAAACGTTCTTCTTACCAAGTATTCTCTCTTAATCTACTTACTCTTAATTTTTTTGATTTACTTTATTATTTTTATTACTTCTTTCAAGAGTTACTGATTTCAATTCATAAATCTTATTTATATATTTCTGTTAATTGTTGTTTCTATGTAATATTAAAAAAAAGTTAATTAAATCTTAAAAGATAACGGTTTGTGCCAGAATTATCCTTAAAACAGTGTTATTATGCCTCAAGCTAATCTTTTATTTTCCACCATTTTATTACTACTATTTTCTAGCACTATTTAATTCTCTTTAGCATTCATTAATTTCTCCATTTCTTTTCTTATTTGTAATTGAAGCAATGATACTTTTTTTACCTAATTTATAATTCAATCTTTCATTCTTAATATTAATTAAATAATTATTTAAAAATATATGATCACATCTCATAATAATTCTATTTTGTACTTTTGTTTTTATTATTATTAATTTTTATTTTATTTTTCTCGTTCCATTTTTGACCACAAAATTAAAATAAATTAATTTTTTAAAATAATTGAATTAACACAAATTATGAATTAAGTTAAAACAAATCAACTAAATATATTAATATTATTTATTTGAGTTGTTCTTTTTTCTTCAGCCTCCACTAATTTCTCCATTTTTTTTTCTAACTGAATATTAATGTCTTTCCTGTTTGGTTTATAATTCAATCACTTGCCCATTAATAGCTAATTAAATCATAATTTGAAAATATATTGTAGCTTAATTTATTATTATTAATTCTTATTTTATTTTTTTCACTCCATTAAGTACAAAGAAAATTAATATAAATTAAATTTTATTTGTTAAAAAGAGTTAAACAGACATAAATCGTGAATTAAATTAAAACAAAATAAATCAGATTAGTATATTATAGTCAATTAATATAAAGTCAACTTATATTCCCCATATAAAGTCATCCAGATGCATAATATGCATTCTTTTTATATAATTAATGCAATTTTTTTTTTCTAAAAAGTTGAGAGCTACCTTTCAAGTCTTTTTATATAATCATATTAGTAATTTTTTTTTATTTCCTTTTTATTTTTTATTAGATTATTTTCCTGTTTTATTTGAATTAAGTTTTTTTTCATTTGAAAAATTTTAAAGATACATGGAAAATAAAATTATATTAAAAATTTAAATCCAAGCAGGAATAATTGAAAATATTAGCTGAAACTAATTTAAAAAAAGAGAATGTATATAATAATTTGAGCAATGAATCAAATGTTAAAATAATATAAATTTGTAATCTTATAAGATTAGGTAGTAATTTAGTGTCATTCAGTTTATTTAATCATTAGCATCAGTAAATTTTAAATTATATTTGTTAATTAAATAATTTAACTATATTTTAAATAAAGTAATTACATAAACTATCATTAATTTATGTATAAAAAGAATTAAAGAATATTTTTCTTAAATAATTATGTCATAAATTAATTTAAAAAATTGCTATTAAAACAAAAGAAAATTTATTTAAATTAAATAAGCAAAATTTAATTTGATAATAAAAATTTATTATTATTTAGATTATAATATATATGCATAGCATGGATATTTCATTAGTCACTCTCAATGAAGTGAAATTTCATTATTTTATCCATAGATCCACACAGTCAGTTTAGACAATAATGTGATTGATTAGTGCTGCCTTAGATATAAAAAAGCAGTTATTATTATTTTTAAGTGTAACACCCCTAATTTTTAAATTTATTATTTTTGGATAAATATTGATATTTTATTTTATTTGAATTTTAGGAAATTATTTGAAATTTTTCGGATTTTAGAAATCGAGTTCGATTTTCCGAAAATAAAAACTTTGATGATTTTTAAAAATTAATTTAAAGACCACATGGCAAAACTAAAAATATATTTGGAGTCTACGAATTTTTCTGAGTTTTCAAGAATTTTTTCAAAATTTTTAGGCATCATTTTCGGTCTCAAGGCAGAGTAAAAATTTAAAATTTTGTATCTTGAATCGAACCGGCTGAATCAAATCAGACCGAATCGGACTGGCCTAATCGGACCGGCTCCTTTTTCTTCTTCTTCTCCTCTTCCCGCGCGCGTTCTCCTCCCTCTCTCTCTCTCTCTCCCATTTTCTCTCTCCTCCCTCCTCCCCTCGCCAACCACCTCCCAAGAACCCATTTCATGCCGCTGAACGCCGGAAGCGTTGCTTGGCGAGGCGACCAGCGGCCAATCCGGCCACCATTTGGGCCGGGTCTTGTGTCTAAACCCATCTACACCTCGAGAGCTTTCCATAGACACCAAGAACACCAAAATCCATCTAGCGGTTTGTCCAATTTTTGTCCGGGAAATTTTAGCCCATTTTGACTTTTGGGCTAGATTTCTCGCAACCGTGAACCCCACAAGAAAACCGAGAGTACCAGAGCGCTCCACTCGTCGAGAGCTTCATGGCAATATAAATTTCAAAATTTTTCGACACCATTTTTCGATGGGTCCCACGGAACTTCGCAGTGTTTTTCCGAGCATTAAATGAGCTTAGAAAATTCTGTAAAATTTATGTACTAACCCCCGTGTTGTGAGCTTCGTGTAGGTATCTTCAATTCGCGAAAATTCGACAGTTGTCCGGGTCTGTGAATTTCTGGCCAGATAGATCGGCTACCGAAAAAGTCTCCGAATTTGATCGAGATTTTGGCTACCTCACCATTGTCAGACGTCCCGAGAGCGTCCCTAGAGTCGGAATCGGCGTAGATAAACCTGAACTTTACTTTTTCATAATTTTCTAGTGCTTAAATGGGATTAAAAATCCATAAAATATTCGTGGTAGCTCAGAAAATTATGATTCATTTTGCAATAGCCTAGTAATATTGCTAAGGACAGCGGGGAAAAGTTTTAGAATTTTTAGAGCTTATTTGGGCAGTTTTTGCAAAAATAATCAATTATAAGGACTAAACTGTAAATTTACATTTTGTGATTGAGGACTATTTGGATAGGCCCAGGAGGGGCTGTGTGATGTGATTGAGTTGTGGGTGTATGAATTGTGAATATAGAAGTGCATTTTGAGCCCTTTTGCAGGTTGGGTAGGTCCTAGGTATATGGGAGACTCTGCCGGATTTTCGGCACGACTTAGAACATATTTGGTCTTTTTTTGGTTTGTATTGAGTCAATTGTATTAAATAATTGTAATGTAATTGCAGTGTGGAATAACCTTCTTCCTCCGCCCAGCCGCCACAGTGACTGCTGTCAAGTCTGTGAGTAAAATATTAATTTTAATTGTAATTTCGATATTATTATATGTTCAAGCATGCCCATGCATCACTTATATGCATATATCTATGTAGTTAAACTCTAGGCAAATTTTATGTTGCATTCACAACTGTTAAAGTGCCATGTATGTTGTTGTGGTAATTTGGAGCAGTGTGCGTGCGTTGGCGTGCGTGTGATGTGGTGTTGGCTATGGATAGGACGAGTAGTCACGGCTTGAGATCTTCACTGGGACCCGGTCCTTCGGGGTAGTCACGGCTTGAGTTCTTCGCTGGGGCCCCGATTTGGTTTATTAAGCGAAAGTCCGGCTTGAGTTCTTCGCTGGCACAGGTTAGATTTAAGAGAGCTGTATAGGGGATCAGCTCACATATATTATGATTGATATTACTGGGTGTGTGAGTGCTCCAAATTACCTTTTTGCTGTTATGATATGAAAATATTGCTGATGTTGCATTTCACTCTACAGGGTACATTAGTTTTAGATAGTTATAGAGATTATAGTTAAAATTGATATTTTACTCTCTGAGTCGAACGCTCACTCCTGTTCAATATTTTTCCAGGCTACAGGAAGATATTTTTGAGGTTAACCTGCTTTTCTCCCTCGCAGGTCGTTCATTAATGTTTGTACAAACCTGTTAACTCTTAGAATTTCCGCATGTAATAGAAATATTTATTTGATTTGGATCTGTAATATAAATTGTTATTTTGGATCTGTAAACTTATTATTTTATGTATGTTAATGGACTGGATGAGGGAGCTGAGCTCCCATTTATTTTATGTTGTTATGAGTATGTGGAGAGTAAGCTAAGCTCCCCAAATGATTATATATTGTGTTTACAGGTCCGGACTCTGTTCGGTTGATTTCTTGAAATTGAGCCCAAATGAGCCTTAGAGTTAGGTTAAGGAATAGTTAGTCTTACTACGGGCCTCGGAGGCTTTAGGCTGGCCCAGGTCCTAATGCCGGTCCGGCCCATAGGTTGGGTCGTGATATTAAGAATGTGATATTCATATTTTTTAAAGAGGGATACATATACATTGGGTGTATTTAATAATCTTTTTAAAATATAAAAATATGAAAATAATTTTTTTTAATCTAAAAATCAAATTTTAAATAAATTTTATTTAATTGAAAGAAATAAATTCATTTCAACATAATTTAACAAAAGTTCAAATCATTCAATGAAACTTTTTATTAAAAATTTAAAAACACTCCATTTAAATTATATTTATTTTTTTTAAATAAGGATAAAAAAATAAGTATATTAAATTTAATTTTTTAATTATTAAATAATAAAATCAATGAATTCTACCATTTTAAATTTTAGGTAAAAGGTGTATTTTTACTCTTAAACTAATACTAAATAGTTAAATAAGTTCCTAAAAAAATAATAAATAAATCAATCCAATTAAATCCTACTCAACTAAACCAACCCTCAAAGTACCTGATAACCAAGAAGCATTCAGCACTCATGTCACCATATCACGTTCTAGGTAACTATGATTCAACCTGTAATAAGGTGATAGGGGGAAAAGAGAAAACCACCAACTTGAATAATCATACAGATAAGATTCGAAAACAGAAAGCTTTAAAGTGAAAATATGGCCAGTCTGAAAAAATTGTCAGCAAGCCTCAATTACTTGACAGAAATGCTATGAGAAAAAGTACCATCTGCTTTTGCATCTTTGGAGAGTCCCATCCCTACGATTTTGCTTTCTAACAAAATCTACCCGAGAGAAATGCTTAAAGATGTAATGAAAAAGATGCGAAGGTACTCTTGTTAAAGTCCCCAAGAGATACAGGACAAACACCAAAAGAACCAACAAGATAAAAAGATGAAAAACTAGCTATCTCATCATCATTTTGAGAAAAATGGCTACAAGGAAATATCAGTTTTGAGTTATTTACTCTCTATAGGAACATGAAGCCCTCCTTGATTAATTGAAATATGGGAAAGCTTCAGCTTAATGGCCTCAAACTCGGCATTCTGTCTCTCTTCATTTGTTAACCACAATGATAAGCAACGATCAATCAAATCTGTGCCACAGCTCGAGGGAGCAATTCCCTTTAAAATTCTTGTTCTCCCATACCTTGTTATCCTTTCTAGATTAGTATCAGAGGGCTCCTCAGCATAGTTCTCAAGAATGTCCCTTATAGCACCACACCAGATTGGACGAGCTACCTTCAGGAAGTCATGCAATGCCAACACTGGAAGATTGACGCTTCCCAGTTCAGACTCGCTGTTTCCAACCCTTCCATGAAAATCTGACCCTCCAAGCTTCAGAAGACCGTAAGCGTCTGCTAGGTCACTGTATACTGTTCAAAAAAAACAAAATCAGTATATGAATTCCAATCTAAGAAAAAAAGTTAACCGAGATCAGTCATACATTTTGAGTGTCCTGTTAAAGCTAAAATGCCACTATTCTATTACTGAAAACTCCATCCTTACTCATGGTAATAGCCAAATGGGACTTTGGAGAATAGCCATTCGTATCAACAAGTAAATCATCTCAGTATCTCCATGCAGATCAAGTAAGTTGGAATTGGTTTCAACTTGGAATCACAAGAAATTTATTGAATTTTTCATAACTCACTAGACTTTGAATTTCAAACTTAGCACACAAACTTCAAGCTGCACATGAAATAGCAAGTTACCTAAGTTTGTGTTGCACAAGAACTCATAGATCACATGGTGACATCAATCATTTTCATCAAATATAAAGCAACAAAAAAGAGTTCTAATTCCGAGCAAAATTCATCTATCCTGGTTGACATTTTGACTAGTACCATTTGGGTTGTAAAGAAACATAACAGAAAACACAGGAGGGGATTTTCAGTCAGCTCTCTGAATGCAAGTAATATCATTCTATGTCTTATGCAAATCCTATGAAATCGAATCAACATTTCATATCTGAAGTGGGAGGATGAATTGAAGAGCAGTTCCAATTCACCTTCATCAATGAAGTTCAGCCTATTACTCCACAGTGGTGTTAATATTTTTCCCCCTTCGCTAATATTTATCATTATCAAATGCATTTATAGGTCAAGAAGATATATCTAATACAAAAAGTTAAAGAAGATATAATGTTAGTCCATAGCATTTGACACATAAAAACCAATAAAAGAATAAAAACTTGAAAAGGAGATAAAGATTTAGAAAATAAGAGGGAGAGGCAGTTGAGGACAGAAACCACATGCCTGCCAGTTTTCCATCGCTTCTGTAAACTTCCAACCCATGAAGACCTGCATCTTTCAGCCATCTGATAACTGCAACAGGATTCTTCAATGCCCATGGATGAGCCAGCACTGCAAGTCCACCAGTTTCACATATCACTTGTATTGCTTCCTCTGCAAGAGGCTCACTTCCCCTGATGCAGAACAGATAAACACTTTCCATCTATCAGTTCTGAATTTTCTAAATAAAAATAAGCTAAAACTGGTTAATAACATAAGTACTGGATTGTTACGTGGAATAAGCAGGTCCGCCATCATATAGATATTTGGCGAAAGCTTGTTTCAGATTCTCAACATGGCCTGCTTCAACCATAGCCCGAGCCACGTGCACTCTCCCAGGAGCAACTCCTTTGCCAGCAATCCTGGCAACATGTTCCCACTTAAGAGGCAAGTTGAGTTTGTTGAGCTTCAAGATCATATCTTTTGCACGAAGGTAACGACCATCTCGTATGTTAGCCAATAAATTTTCCAGTTCCTCAAATTTTGCTGGCCCACAGCAACTGTAATATGCAAGAATGTGCACTGGCTCCTCTGCTTCAGTATTTCTGCTTTATAAATCAAAGGATCCAAACCCAAACATCAGAGGTACAGATAAGCCAAGAGGAGAGAGGAAAAAAAAAAACAACTCTGAAGTGAACCTTGTTTTTTTTTTCTTTTTTTTCTTTTTTTCCTCTTTATTGGTTCTCTTCTCCTTGCAGTGTGTTCATAAAATGTGGTTGTTGAAATAACGCACATTAAATATGAGCTTGAAGTTTCCTCATAACGCCCATAATATTTTTTTTTTCAGGGTTAGGGTTTATTGGTTCTCTTCTACTTGCAATGTGTTTGTATCAGTGTTATTAAGGCAAGAAATGACACAAAGGCGACAGCGTACAAGCTACCCTATGGCCTTAGGCAACAGCCGAGGCGAGGGCCTTTTACAGTGAGGCATCGTAGCCTCTATATATATATATATATATATCATACTTTTAACTAGTTTAATAAATAAAAAAAACATATTTAAAAAAAATACATTTTATTTGCACTATATGTAATATACAAGAAACAGAAAGCAGAAAAATAAGGTTACAGAAAGGAAATGAAATTTAAAGAAAGATTAATTAACTCCACTTTGTTAGGGCGTAGGGAATAGGAGAGAAGAGGAGAGGAGGACGAGAGAAGAGAAGAGGAGAGAAGGAGGAGAGTTAGTTTTGAAAGAGGCGCACCTCGCTTGGTGCCTCAATGCTTTGGTGAGAGAGGCACTCACTTGTTGGAACTAGGCCTGGCCTGGCCTAGGGCCTCGACCGGTGCCTTTTGGCACCTTTAATAACACTGACTCAAATGGTTGTTGAAATATCGCACACTGAATATGAGCTTGAAGTTTGCTCCATAACTCCCATAACATTTTTTGTAGTGTATCTGTCCCACCTAAAAGTGGCTATATTTCAATATATTCTATTCATGTCCCAATTCTAATCATTTAATATCCATTTTGATGTCATTGACATATATTATGCTATTTGTAGTCTCTCTCTTTCTATTTCTATATATATGTAAAGTTTAAAAGCCATCATATAATAATCCAAAAAACTGAAATGTAAAAGAAAAATGGAGGTTTTGTATAATTTTTAAACTTTTATACTAGGTAGTCTCTCACATCATTATGCACAAAGATAATATTTTTGGTTGTTTTGTCCAGACCATATTTCTAAGAAAAACAAGCTGATCCTAAAATGAAATTAGTAGCTGATAACTAGATAAGGAATTGCAAACAAGGATTACATTAATTATAGGGAGTACCTAGGAGAATATATAGTGCTGATCTCAACACCCGGGATTATCTTGATGCCAAATCTCCGAGCTGCTTCCATAGCTTCAGGGATACCAGCCATCGTGTCATGATCTGTCAAAGCAAGAACTTTCACCTGTTCTGAACAGAGTGTACGGATTAAATCTTGATAAAAATAAGAACATAATAAATGTCAATGCACCAGCCAATGCATTTAAAGAAAATTACTTCCAAAAAAGGAACAAATCTTGAGAAGGAATCCATTAAAGTCCACCCCAAATGTAAATCATCCTAAAATGCTCTTTTCAGCTCATAATATCAAATTCAACTTCCAATCTTTTTCTTTAGCCATAGTTAAGATGAAGAAGCTCCATCCCAAAAATTTCTGGAGAATATTTTTGTGTAGATGATTAGTCAAAGAGAAAAAAATAAAAATAATAATAAAAAAAGGCTATTATCGTCCCCAATAAATAATACTGCAACCCCAATATATATACTGTCAGTTCATCCTATAATCTAATCTATTCTATCCTTTTGAAACAGTTAAACAAACCCAAAATGCATGTGCAACCAAGAACATAAAACGGCATAAATCCAGTCAAGGTTGGCATTTTCTTGTGTTGAAAAACAAATTAAGCAAAACCAAGTTGAAATGAAAATTTTAAAGACTCCACTTTGTTAGGTTGTTCATATCTTTAAAAGATGTTATCTTAGAATACAACAAATCTCCAATTCATATTATATTAGGCTAGAAGCCAAAGCCCTACCCGGCTACCACCTTTGTTTTTCCGAATTAGTAGTATTCATATCCTTAAAAGTCCCTTCAAAATCAAATTATAGAATCAATCCATTTCACTTGCCACTCTTAAAGCATAAAATAATTGAATAGATGGCTAATCTATGAAACTAAAACCCATTTCATTTGTCCATTCAAAAAAGCAAGAAAACAAAACCAGCAGAAACAAAGAAAAAAAAAATACCCCAGTTTAGCATTTGTAAATCAATAAAAAAATTACAAGGAAGAAATAGAAAGGAAATCAATCCAACTGCACTCACCCCATTCCCATGAGCTCTCTCCACAAGCTTGGAAGGAGACAAGAACCCATCACTGCATTTGGAATGAGAATGCAATTCAAAAACAACCTTCTCTCCTCCTCTGCCCATAGTCTTCTGCACCCCAAAATCATCAACAACACGAGCAGAAGCAGAGGATACCGAAGGAGGAGAAGACTGCTGATCCAAATACACCCATTCAGTGACAGCCTTGAAAGCCAGAGTCTGCTCAGCTGTCATCTTCTTCTTAGTACCTCCACGCTTCTTCTTATTCTTCTTCTTTTTGTCTTTTGCTTTCTTTGGGTTTTCTTTGCTTACAAAAGCATCATCCACCATGGCTTTTCGAGCACTAGAGAACCCAGAAGATGAAGAAGAAGGAACAGGGACGATTTTTAGCGGTGGGTTTGGGATTTCTAGGCTAGGAGGATATCTGGAGACAGAGCAAGAAACGTGAATAGATCGGATACAAACTGCAAAGTACGAAAGCAAGCAGAAAGGCGCTTGTCGTTTTGTAGGGGCAAACCTTTAATTCCGCATCTGTCCATCCTTTCTACTGGTGCCGGTGCTCTGAACCGAATAATATTAAAATCGAATTGTTACTATCAAAATCGATTTTATGTCTATTATTTCAATTCAATTTTCTAAATAACACTAAATACTTCGAAAAAAAAATAATATTAAATAAATTAAATAAAAAAATTATTTTTTATATTTTTAAATATATTTTATAAAATTATATATTTATCTATTATTAAAATTGTAATGTATATTATATAATTTAATATTAATTTTTAATTTTTAATAATTTTTATAAATGTATTAAATCTCTTTATTAGTCTTAATATATATATAATTTCATATCAACCGACACGAATACTTTATTTTAAGATTTTGTCACGTATCACTTTTTATAAATAATTATATTTTATATTAATTTAATTTTTTTATTTTTTTAATTATTATTATTATTTATGTTACTATTTTAATTTTTATAATTTAAATTATTATTTTCATTAAAATTTAATTTTTTAAAATTATTTATTTTTTTATAAATATATTTATACAAAAACATTATTTATCACATATCACTCTCAATAATAATAATTTAAAATAAAAAAAATAATTTAAAAAATAACAACAATAATAATGATAATAAAAGTAACTTATAGCCATTAATTTAAAGAAAATTAATTATTAATTTATAATTTTATATTATTAAAATTTATCTATATATAAAAAAGATAAATTTTCTCTTGGTACTGTTACTTAAGCCCTTAATTTTATTACACTTATATCAAGTGACAATTTTAAATTGTATATATTGATAATAATTTTTTTTTAAAAAAAAGTACTCACGTTTACTTTAAAGGAAAATTAAAACTATTTAATAGAATATTTTTTATTATATTTATTATAATTAATTAATTATTTAATTACTGATAATTTATCAACTCAAAACATTTAATTTTAAA